>NC_134861.1:62403495-62433495 GCF_049852395.1 Peromyscus maniculatus bairdii | reverse complement strand
ATACTTGCCACTGGCCCCCAAGGACGGGAGAGGCTTCCGTTAGTGACACCGTGATTTCTCTTTCCCACCACGTTTTACTGCAGTGCATCCGAGCAGAGCTGTGGCACCCAGGTCAGAAAGTAAAGGGGTCTGACTGAAGGACCATTGATGAAGCCAACAGCAGCAGGAAGCAGCCTGTCTGTCCTGCAACATGAGTAACACAGACAGACCTTAAGGGGCGAGCAGAGGTAAACCGAGGCGAATAGAAATCTTAATGGAACCAAATGGAGCTATCCTGAGGGATGAGAAGACTCCAACAGGTATGGAGTCTACAGACCCTGGAATCCCGCACCTGGCTCCAGACGTCAACCGGGTCTTGGGACACAGCCTCCCTTGTTTCTAAGAAGGCAATAGGACGGAAATGTATTCACCCCAGGTCTACTCACTGAAATCAGACTTGACTCCCCCCAGACCCCCAATTCTTTCACTGGATCCCACAGATGGTTCCCTCCTTCCTTCCTTCATTTCTCTGTCTCTCTCCAATTTACAAAAACAACTTTTGGTATCCTAAAATACAAAGCCCTTCTAGAAGTTCATTTTCAGGAAATTTCCAAATCAATAATCTTCCTTAGCCATTCAAAGGCAAATAATTTTTTTTCTCTTTTGCTTTTAAGCTATTAAAGCTTTTAAAGAATTTAAATCGAAACTGTTGGATCTTGGAGAAAAGCTTTAATAAAATGGAGGAGGACATAGAAACTCCCTGTTATTCAACTCAGCTGGCTTGTGAAATAAAAACTAATTTCGCATTCGCCCTTTTCCTTGGAATGAGTAAATCGGGCAATTTTCACATTGTTCCAAATTGCCCTGTGGCTGTGAAGGAGCCAAAGGGCCAGGAGTGAACTCCCAGAGGATGAATACAGTGTTACTGTATCATGACATCAGTTATGGGGCCCACCCACATGTTCATCCCAGCACAGATTCTAAATAAACACCCAACTATCTCACAGCCACTAAATTATTCCTTTTCCACAATACAGATGCATTTAGGTATGAGTGACGTTTTCACAATATATGTTTTTTAGTTTTTGTGTATATGTGGCAGGAGGGATATACACGCGTGAGTGCGGAAACATAAAGCGTTCAGAAGAGGACGTCAGAGTCCACAGAGCTGGAGTTTATAGACGGTTGTGAGCTACCCAATACGGGAGCTAGGACTCAAACTAAGGTCCTCTTCAAGAGCCGCGCTCGCTCTTAATCACTGACCCACCTCTCCAGCCCCAAATGATAACTTCTTAATTACAGCAAGGTTGTCCAACGTTTTTATTTTATTTTTTTTTTTTTTGGTTTTTCGAGACAGGGTTTCTCTGCGTAGTTTTGCGCCTTTCCTGGAGCTCACTTGGTAGCCCAGGCTGGCCTCGAACTCACAGCGATCCGCCTGCCTCTGCCTCCCGAGTGCTGGGATTAAAGGCGTGCGCCACCACCGCCCGGCAAGATTTATTTATTTATTTATTATGTATACAGCATATGTGACTGCATGCCAGAAGAGGGCACCAGATCTCATTAAGGATGGTTGTGAGCCACCATGTGGTTGCTGGGAATTGAACTCAGGACCTCTGGAAGAGCAGTCAGTGCTCTTAACCTCTGAGCCATCTCTCCAGCTGTCCAACGTTTTTAAAAGATTCACCAAATCAAACAACTTACCCAGTATCAAGCTCCTGTTGGCCGCCTGGGTTACGTTTCTCACTGGTGTGGTAAGAACAGCTTAAGGAAGGGGGTGCACTGTTGGCCTCACAGTTTGAGAGGAACCAGTCCACCACGGCAGGCAAGGCATGGCAACGGAGTACGGGACACGGGACCGCCACCTGCTCTTCATCCAGTCAGGAAACAGAGCAAGATGAAAGCCGGCACTCAGCTCTCCTCCGTTTTTATCTTTTTAAATCAACCCAGGATTGGCCTTGGGATAGTGATGCTTCTATGCAGGAAGCATTTTCTACGAGGAAACATCCTCATCGACATGCCTAACCCGTGTATCCCCGGTGATTCTAAACCCTGTCAGGTTGACAACGAAAATTAATCATCACACCGATTGTCACCGCATTGATTGTCTGGCTCACTGAAGTAGTATATTGTTCAAGTCTGAATGTCACAATGGAGGTACTTGATTATTGGCCTCACTAATAATTATTAGCCCCTGAAACTCTGGGGCCTGAACAGTCCCAAGAAATGTTTCTGGCTAAATACTTCCTAATGAACTGACTCAGGACTGAAAGACCAAACTACACTGCTCATGAGTAATAATACTGCGTCAACAGATCAGCCTGCACATGGTCAAATATAATTACCTACGTTTTTAAAAATTTGGCCTGAAAAATAAGCCAAATCCTAGCATCACTTCATTATGAAAGAGCTCATCTCATAGAATTTCAAGTCAAGTTTCTAAGTATATTTTAATTATTAAGAACTCAAAAAAAAATCAAATACACTGTTTCCCCTATCGCTCTATGTATAACCCACATAATAACCCAATCAGGACCACTAACAAGTTTTTAGAAGATACTTTTAATCAAGATGGAAATGCAGACAAATTATTCTGGGTCACTGACTGCTACAACTGAACTAAAATGCTTTCATTCCCAAAAGCAAATTGCTGCTCTTCCCTAGTACTTATGGGAAAGAAACCTCCGGACTAATTTAGGGGGTTTTGTGGCAATAGTTAGTAGAAGCCAGGCTCCATCCTGTAACTTTACCCTCGGAACCATCCACCTATGCTGATTTCCATCCAGCCACTGGCATTTGCCAAAAGGCCAAGGAAATGAAGATGTTTCTGTTTCAGAAGAAGAAATCAACACCTGTAGATGCAACTGTCTTCTCTCTCTGATTCCATAAAACCACCCAAGAATCAACCTGCACGGGTGTGGTTTGAACGTGAACGGCTCCCATAGGCTCCCATATTTGAAAACTTGGTCTCCCGTTATTAGAACTTTTGGGGACAGATAAGAAGGTGTGTCACTGAGGTAGGCTTTGAGGTTTTAAAAGCCTACATCTATCATCGTTAGCTCTCTCTGCCTCCTGCTTGCGGGTCAGGATGTGAGTTCTCAACGACTCCAGCCACCACACCTTTGCTCCACCATCATGGACTCTCACCTTCTGAAACTGTAAGCCCAACTAAACACTTTCTGATGTAAGTTGCCATGTTCAAGGTGTTTTATCCCAGTAATAGAAACCCTAATTAATTCAGCTGATTCTTAGGCTTTATGTCCCTGTGTGAGCCCAGGAGGAAGATTGGGCAGCTGGTATTTTAAACATGGGCACGTCCATGTTCTCACGATCATCAGAGAAGCTTGGAAGAAGTGGGTGGGTTCTTCTATCTTCATCTTCTTCTCTGTAATAAGGGATCATGATGGGGGCTGGGGTACTTGCTGTAAAGCACTGAGACATTCTCAAAGAGTCATGTTATACCTTCAGAGTCAGAGAAGTCCACCTACACAGATTATACTGAAAAGAATGTGTCTTGAGCAGAGAGCCACTCACAGCCTGTCCCATTTCCTGTCTCACCGGCCCCTAAAACCTTTATATACTTGTACCTCTTACACCACTAGTCTTCTCTGCTTGCCCAGCATGTTCTTGTTCACTTCAATACCTTCCTTAAGAACTATGTCAGATACTCTGTGTCATTCATGAGATCTGATGTTTGACCTCTAACTAGGGACAGGCTGTTGAGCAAGATGAGGTGTGAAATAAGGGACTGAAAGATGGTTCAGCTGGGAAAACACTTGCCTTTATAACCACGAAGACCCCAGTTCAATCCCTAAACCCCACAGGAGAGTGCGGGATGTGGTGGCCCAAGCCTGTATTCCCAGCACTGGGGGGGGGGGCAGAGACGGAAGGATCCCTAGGGTTCACTGACCAGCCAGTCTCCCCCAAGTATGAGCTTCAGAACAATGAGGCTCTGTCTCAAAGGAGGTGGACAGTGTCCCCGAAGCTGACCCCTGGGGTTCTTGGCCTCCGCACATATGTACACAAAGCTACCGACACATGCATTCATACACAGATGAACACAGCCGGGCCACATCAGCCCTAGCCAGACAGCGACACTAACTGCTCTCCAGGACCGTTCCAGCAGAGGATGAAGATGACAGAGCGCACAGTGTAGAATCTAGACTCATCGAGGATTTTTTTTCTCTCTCTCTCTTTTTACCTACATCCCAAGAACCAAGACCGGGACCAGTCACATTTTACTAATAATTAGGAAGCTGGAAGGGTCTACATCGCCATGCCAGTGGAGCTGACCTCCCTGGGAGAGCTGAAGTCATCAGATAGCTGAACCTGAATTAATACCTGAGATCCTGAGGACGCCCAGCAGTGACATTCACAGTAACCCAGAAGCACAGCGCTCACACACAGCCGTGCTTTCACACTGGTCAGAATGTCCCTGGCTTGTGAACAAACATCACCAACGCTTAATCCCTCTTTCTGAAGAATGTTAACACTGGGAGGATGCTGATCGTTGAAACCTAAACCCGTGTCCTTGCTGAAATCATTATAATGAATACATAACCATGTCAGTTCACTTGAATCATTACCGCTCACCACAAAGGAAGGTCAGCGATCCAGCCATTCTGTTATCTCAATGACAAAAATATTGTCAGTGTGACATTATAATTGACTGCTGGACTCTTAAGTTGAGGCCTTGGCGAACCCAACCCACAAAACCAAAACCTTAACATTCCAGTAATTTCCCCCATTAACAGCTAACCCTTTAGTTTCCCTTGGAGAGTGAGTGGGGAGGGTCAAGGTGTTACTTCTGCCCCTCTGCAGAAGGCAACCCTTCCCATTCACTCTGATGACCTCCAGTGGGTCTTCCAAGGACCTTGAAGTAAATGCCAAGCTTCTGAGGACATGACTGTAGCCCCTCTAGATGGTTTACTGAAAAAAAAAATGGAAGTAAGCAACAGAGATAGCTACCATAAAACACCCAAATTCTGAAAGTGGGCTTTTCCTAACTCTAAATCAAGCAACGTGCTTTGCCCAGAGTAGCTTTGGAAATGACAGTTAATTATGTTTCTCTGAGGCAGAAACATTGGCTTTGGTCCCAGGGAGTTTGCTTCCTTGTCCTCCTGAAAAAGACACTGACGTTACTAAGAAGAAAGTAACAGTGATTGATAGAGGTGTGTTACGTCAGAAAGCTAAAAAAATAAACTCAAAAACATTAATTTTATATAAGCAAAGTGAAACAAATTGCCCTCTTGAAACAAGTCAAGACTTTCTAAACATGCTGGAACGTTCTATATACCAAACCATTAACGTACCGTCTCTGGTCTCAGCTCTCCTCGGACTTAATCCTATAATTACCTTCTCTATTAAATAATTACAGTTTTTTATCTTAGCCCCACATCATCTCAAAAGTTCAACCCTTGTTTTCAGTGAAAATCTAATCTGTTTAACAAGCTTTTGTCAACAGCTACTATGTACAGGACGTTATGTGAGGCCGGCAAGGGGGAGGGAGAGGTGAAAGGCTATGCAAATAAGGGAGACGCTTCCCATGCTCACTCTGTCAATCAAATTACAGAAAAACACAACTGCAAAAACACAACAAGCCAGATCTCACAACGAGGAGCTGCTGTGCTTTGAATATAGTTGCCCCCTCCAAGCTTTATGTTGACATTCAGTCCCACAATGGAAGAATACTGAGAAAGGGTGGACCTTTAGGAAGTGTTAGAGCACTTGCTGCTCTTCAAGAACGCCAGGGTTTGATTCCCAGCACCCTGTATGGCAACTCACAACCATCTGTAATTCTAGTGCTGCGGCACCCATCGCCCTCTGCTGGCCTCCAGAGGCACTGCATGAACACAGTGCAGAGCGCTACGTGGAAGCACCCATACACATAAAATAAAAAAATAAACCTTAAAAAAAAGACAGACATCCCAAAAAAAGAATAAGTTGAAAGATAAAGATTCAAAATAAACACACACACACACACACACACACACACACACACACACACACAAAGTTGCATTTGAGTAATAAAATTTTTAAAGGGCCATGCACGAATGTGACTATCATAAAATGTGAAAATTTTACAAATGGGTTAAAAATCAAAGATGTTTTAAGAAAACATTATCAAAAATCTCAATAATATTAAGAAATCTCAATAAGAATTAAGCAATATCGTAATAATAATATAGCAAATAATAATAAGCAAAATCAATAAAATAAATGGATACTTACATTATATATTTTACATTATATATATATATATGACAGAACAATAAATATTTATTAACAAGGTAAAGGAAAGATAATTAGGCTCAGTTTTTTTGGCCATCATCTCTGCATGCAATATTGAGGATAGAACTTTAAAGGAAAACCCAAATGGAGTACCAAAGACCAAATCATCAAGATCTGTACCCACCTCCCCTATATATCACTCAGGGAAATCCAGGGAACAGCGCTAGCTGCCCTGTGGTCCTCTGCCAACAGACATTCAGAGTAAGAGCTGCAACGTGAGTCACGCCCAACGGGGAAGCTACTTCCCCCATCACTGGAAGGACGATGGTGGTTAAAGATGCTGTGATGGTAAACTGCCCTTCTGGGTACCAGCCTGTGTTGAAGGTGCAGCATCAATGTTCAAGCCACTAAGATGAGGGCCCCGGTTGTCCATGAAACACAATGCAACCTCCCCTGGATCAGGCATGCACACTTAATGCAGACTTTCCTCTGGACCCACATAGACCATTCTAACCTGTTAAACCCTCCTTAGCTGTCCCAACAAATTAGACCTCAAGGAGGCTGTCCCCTTCAAATATTAAAATCAAGTTCAGCATGGTGGTGTAGGAGTATGAGTCAGGAGGATCACAGGATCTAGGCCAGCGGGGCTCCATGGAGAGTCCCTGCCTCAACAAACAAGTAAACAAAACCCCTGAAACCAAATTGTTTTAATTACACTCCTGTAAAGCTGTGTATTTCGGCAGTGACCATATGAGACAGATGGGAGTTGCCAACATTCCACAGTTTCATGTGACAGAATCCACTGCAATTCCAAGTGTCCTCTCAGCAGGGCATGGGCATGGCATTCACGAGATTAACAAGGCTTGCCATAGGCACTCTGTGTAGAAGACAGACAGCTAGAATGTATTATATTGAAAATATATAGGCTCTGGGCTGGGGAGATGTCGATGGGTCAAGGGCCTGCCCTGCAAGCATGAACTGGAGTTTGGATTCCCAGAATCTATGTAAAAATCTGGGTGGGGACTATGGATGCTTGAAATCCCAGTACTTAGATGAAGACAGGGGATCCCAGGAGCAAATCAGTGAGCTATGGGTTCAGCTAGAGACCCTGCCTTAGTAAATAAAATGAACAATTGAAGAAGACACCCAACATGTGAGGAAGGTACCCAACATGTGAGGAAGACACCCAACATGTGAGGAAGACACCCAACATGTGAGGAAGACACCCAACATGTGAGGAAGACACCCAACATGTAAGGAAGACACCCAACAACATGTGAGGAAGACACCCAACATGTAGGAAGACACCCAACAACATGTGAGGAAGACACCCAACATGTGAGGAAGACACCCAACATGTGAGGAAGACACCCAACATGTAAGGAAGACACCCAACATGTAAGGAAGACACCCAACATGTGAGGAAGACACCCAACATGTGAGGAAGACACCCAACATGTGAGGAAGACACCCAACATGTGAGGAAGACACCCAACATGTGAGGAAGACACCCAACATGTGAGGAAGACACCCAACATGTAAGGAAGACACCCAACATGTGAGGAAGACACCCAACATGTGAGGCCTAGACACATATACATATGCGTGGGCACCTGCACTTACGTGTGCCCACTCACATTCAAACATGCATGCACACACATGCACAGCACACATCTATGAAAAAAACAAGAAGGAACTATACAGGGTTAATGCTAGAAGTGGGTAGAAATTCTCATAGCTACTGGAAAATATCCAAACAAAAGGTTCTGACGGCCAACCTAAAACGGGAAAGAAAATCCTGAAGGCTTAAGTTCATGATACACATCAAGTGGGAAATTCCATCTTGTACTCCCACCCCAAGACGAAATTAACTAATAAAATACTTAATGAACGGTCGAGACATTCTTCACAGCATTTCTTCTGTTTTCCTAGATTCGAGTCTCTGGGAAAATATTTAACTCATGATAGGCATGTAAAAACCCTAGGACGAGCCAGTTCGTTCATGTGTAACCCCATTCATTTCATTTTCCGCATTTCAAAGGTAGGTTCGAAGAGCATTTAAACATCTCTTTTTTCCCCCTTTGGTTTTTTCAAGACAGGGTTTCTCTGTGTAGTCCTGGCTGTCCTGGAACTCACTCTGTAGACCAGGCTGGCCTTGAACTCACAGAGATATGCCTACCTCTGTTTCCCAAGTGCTGGGATGAAAGGCGTGCGCCGCCACCACTCGGTTGCATTTAAACATCTTTAGCTTTGAAATTTCTCTAGCAAATTTCAAGGTGGAGTGTGTGCTGTATGGCTGCTTTCTCGCATTCCCACGAATACATGTTAGAGATTGACATGCCAGGATCGATTTTCTGTACCTTCCATTTTGTTTCCTATTGATGTTTATGCTAAGCTCTATCTAGAAAGCACCAAGTGTTCGAAATACGTTCTAGAGCCTTGATATTACAGCATAATGATAATTTTAATTAGTGCTTATACATAGAGGGGTGGGAGGAAAGTGGGGAGGGGGAGAGAAAGGGGGAAGGAGGGAGAGGGAGGAGAGAGGAAGAGGAAGAGAAGGAGGGAGGGAGGGAGGGAGGGAGGGAGGGAGGGAGGGAGGGAGGGAGGGAGGGAAATCCAATTCTGTCTGCAGCAGAAGAGGCAAGAACACACAATTCTTCAAGCATTACTCATGAGATAGTCCAATCTAAAAGAGATACCTGCCTTGACCTTTCTCATGAACAAGGAGCTGGGGAACAACCTTACCCTTTCTGGAAAGCTAAAATAAAAGAGCAGACACTTTTCAAGCTACCACATGACATGACAGTTTAAGAAACATGGGATACTCTCCCTAAGAGTCCTCTCTCTGTATATAAGGTCACCTCTAAAAGACATTTAGAACTTTGAAATTGGGTTTCTGTTACTACTAGTTTTTTTTTTGTTCTGTTTTAAATGCAAAGTGATTTGGCTATATATTTTATTTCTGCAGATGTCCAAAGGCAGCAGAGAGCGCCACTGAGGCCATCATCTTGGTCCGAATCTTAAGTTTTATTTCTCGCAAGTCTGAGACTTGGGAATTTAATTTCTCTAAGCTTCATTCCGTGTCTGCCTCAAAAGGAAAGGAAAGGGGAAATGAAAAGATGTTAAGAGTAAAATTAGCTGCTTATATAAAGTAGACAGACTCGCCTCAGCACTTCAGCGGCAGCCGGAGCGCCCTGGGTGACCGTGGGCCAGTCGACAGGCCATCTGGGATTTAGTGCGTCTGAGCTCACAGCTATGCTGAGGATCTCCCCACCAACAACTGTATCCATTTTGTTGTAACCAAACAAATCTCTCAGGTGCCCCACCGCCTCACCTGTCAGCCCCCTTCAACAGAAAAAGTTATTTCAAGTTCTCTTCCTCTCCACGCCTCCTTTGGTGGGGTGGGGGTGGGGGGATCTTTCTCATTTGTTCTATTGACCATTCATTCAGTTTGGTTGGTGGTTTGCTCCATTTGGTTTGATTTCAGTAAGCTCAGGCTACTCTTGCACTCTCCATTCTCCCATCATCAGCCTCCTTGGTGCTAAAATTGAGGCATGCCCCACCACATCTGACTCTGCCGGTCTTAATATAAGAACTATGTCAACCAATGAAGTCATCTACAGTGTATGGAATAGCATGCTATTTCAGAATAAATGATGGGTTAGTTTGCACTAAGCCTCCCATGAAACCACCCTCCTCCCTGTCTCCTAGCGCCCCTTTAAACAAGTAACGAAGCATACAAAAAGCAGATTTGAATTCATCTCTGCAAAGCTTAAATGACACATCACAAGGGGACAGAGCAATGGGGACCCCGTAAATGTTAATTACCTGGGATCTTAGAATTCTTTTTTTCTTTAATGTATCTGGACAGGACAATACAAAGAAGTCTTATATTTTCTAGAATTCAAAAGGAACTATCTTCCAGCTAGGTGGACAGGGCTGAGCACTAACTATGCCACGCAGGGGTGACGCGGTACGAGGGATGAGCACTTTAAGCCTCCCTCAGTATCCCATCAGAAAGCAAGGTTGGGCTGGTGGACCTGGAGAGAGAGAACTCATCTCATACTCTGTGTCCGCCTTTCCCTACAGGCTTCTGAGTGAGAACAGGATGTGCTCTGGAAATGAGCTGCAGGGACAGGCAGGTGGCTGCCTCCACGCTCCACACGAGAAGAAAAATGCACCTTGTGCTGAACCTGGAGCCTCTCAGGTTTCTGCATGCCAGACCCCAAAAGGCACTGGCTGCGTACATTTTCCTACAGTCTCAGGCAAACCTTGCATGTTACCTGTTCACTCCCCACCAAGGGGCAAAGTTCTAGGCCATCCCTTTGTAAGAGCTAACAGATGAATAAATTGGGACCAGACAAATCCCAAAATACTGTTTTACACAAAATAAAGCAAAAATTCCCTTCACCTGTATAATATGAACAATAGAGAAATGCAGAAATCAATATGCACACAGTCTGAACCCCTGAACAGCCTCATGGGTGTCTCTGTTTGCCCACATTCCCTGCACTTACCCATGCTCCTAACAAATGGAATAGAGCGATTAAGTCAAAGTTCACAGGAAATTTTTCTTAAATCAAAGAATCCGGGCTCATGCAAGAAACCCCTTCCCCATGAGTCTGGCGTGCAGAAGCAGGTTTGTTCGTTAAAATATACCTTTTTCTCTTCTCCTATTGTAAGATGTTCCTAACTTCAAGGGCAGGACCATCAGAGTAAACTGAGATCCACTAAAAGTCCTTTTGTCCCTTTAAACACACCAAATGACCTTAGCCCCTCTGTATAAAAAGAACTTCAGAGATTGTGTAAGGACAACAATCCTAGCATATTTCATTTTAACCTCCAAAATGATTCCAGCAATTTTCAAGTTTGTGGGGCTAAATAAAAATCACCAGAAAGCACTAAATGGATACTCATAGAATATATTCTGTGGTGATAGGCAGGGAACTACTAAAAAAAAAAAAAAATCTCTACTGGTCCAGATGGTTCCAGGTGCCAACGAAACAAACAAGCCTGCCTTAAACAATGGTGTTATCTAACACAGCAAAAAGCCCAAAGCGGGTAAGCTCCCGGCGCTCAGGAATTCCGCGGTGCACATGGTCCCTCAATCTCAGGCTGGTAGCAAGATGGCGGCAGCAGCTCTGAGCATCACCACAGACACGAAGATAGCCAGAGAAGAAAGACAACCTACTCTAACTGTCTTGCTTGGAAACAAGTGGACTCCATGGAGTCCTGACTGAGTCCCTGGATCACTTCTTAGCCAGGCACAAATAAAACAGATGGGCCGTCACCTCTAACTTCAGTCTATATAGGTTCTGAGAACCCATGCTAGATCCAAGGCCCTTGCAGGATTTGAACCCAGGTGGTGCCGTTCTTCCGAGCACCATTTGTAAATGCCCCACTGGCTGCGAAATCTCCAAACCCCTGGATTCTTGCAGCCACACAATTTGCACCAGACATCACATGGTCTGCCCAAAATACTCGCCTCTTATAGACCCCAGACAGTTATTTAGATGTCCGCCAACGCGTGATTGCTAGGGCAGCAAGGTGACTCATCAGGAATCCTGAATTAAAGGTCAGAAGCACCTACAATCACAGATCAAGAATAGCATCAGTTTCCTCGGCCTGTTCCCGCTCCCCTCTCTTCTACTGGCAAGCTCAGGAAATCCACAAGTTTTAACTCCAAGTCCGAGAACCCAAGAACACAGCTCTCACAGTTCACTGAGAAGCATGACAGAGATTTTGAGATTAGGGCTAGTCAACAGAAGGCCTTTATTCTGCACACCCTATATGAAATCTAAGAATTTAACAGGTTCCAAGCAAACGAATATTTCATTCCCGTGTCATAGTATAATTTTTTTAAAAAAGTTCTTTTCATGGGGAGAGTTTAAATGTAACCCAAGAACCCACCTTCTGATTCTATCAACAAACCGCAAGCCAGCCGATTCAAGGCTCATTCCTTAACGAATCACGGCAAACGACAGAACAGTCTTCGTTCACAGGAGTGTGGGGCTCGATCACAAACTGCCAATCACACATGAAACAGAACCTAGCTGGCCGTAGTACATGCCGGAAATGGAGGTGGATTCTTCAAAACCTCAAGAACTAAACTGATACAGACAACAACGTAATCCCTAAAGCAAAAGGTAAAGCTGGACTCAGACATACGTTCCTCACACCTAAGTTACACATACGCACTGCAGACCTGGGGACATTTACATTCCTCCAAAACCATTTTTATTTTCTCGGATGATACAGCAAACTGGCTTGGAGATAATTCAGTTGAAAGGGTTCCATTCTGTATCTGCCAGATGGTAAAAATGCACTTTGATAAAAAGAAAGGTTTATTTGTTTTTGTCTCGGTATCTTTAGGGTCCTTGTAGTTTTAGCGTACTCGTCCATATATACACTTCCAAAAGGGGATTCCTTTTTATAAGTCAAAGAGATCGGGAGGAAAGCGTCTCTTCTGTTACATGGCTTTAAAGCCCCGTTCTGAGGTATAAAGGCCCCAGAGGGAACGTCGGCCAGTTCTATTGAGAAATTTTTGTCTTTGATGTCCACCCAAGCTTTTCACCTCTCTGCCTCTAAGCTGGGACTAACAGTAGCACATGAGACTGAGTGTCCCTCGGTATAACTGGCCCAGCCCAGGCCCGCTGTGTTGAAAGAGACTGCCTGTTAGGAGCCTAACATCAAGGAATCCTCTATCAAAGGCCGTGTCGAAGGCAGGTACAAGGATCCCGCTGACTTCTGACTCCCCACTCTGTGGCCAGTGAGAGCGATGTCCATGGAGGGCAGACTGGGATGATAATTTACTCCACATTCCTGCCCTCTCCCAAAGGGAATGAAGAGACAGTGAACTCCACCTGACCACACCCCTCACGAGCCTGGAGGAAAGTGGGCCCTAAAGGAAGCAATCTGGGAAAGTTGGGCAGGCCTCTCAGCAACATTCAATGTCTTCATTACGAATGGATTGTGTAGTATATTATAACCCACACATGGCTGACCAAAACAGGAAAGGGAGGGCTGACAGTTTAGAGAGCATGGACAGGGCAGCCTCCCTCCACCCCGACCTCACTTCACTGGATGAGCACAGACAATAAGAGGATGGAGATCCTCTGTGGTGGTAATCTAATTATACTGAAATGTGATTTTGATTGTATGTTAATAAATAAAGTTGCCCGGGGGGTCAGAGCTATTAGAGCCATTGCAAGAGTGTGGCGGTGGTGGCACACGCCTTTAATCCCAGAAAGCCAGCCTTTAATCCCAGGGAGTGGTGGTAGAAAGCAAAAAGATATATAAGGCGTGAGGACCAGAAACTAGAAGCATTTGGCTGGTTAAGCTTTCAGGCTTTGGAGCAACACAGTTCAGCTGAGAGCTATTGGGATGAGGACACAGAAGCTTCCAGTCTGAGGAAACAGGACCAGCTGAGGAACTGGTGAGGTGAGATAGCTGTGGCTTGTTCTGTCTCTTTAAATAGAGACAGGAAATAGAGCGCTCATTCGGGAAGCTGGGACACCGCAGGCGGAAGGGTGAGATTTTGGCTCTGAGCTCTGACCTCTCGGCTTTCTCTTTTGCATTATTTCTGTGTTTCTTATTTAATAAAACGGTTGGTTACATCTATAATCCTCCCCACAACAGACTGAGCTTCACAAGCACCTCGCCTTACCACATAGGCACTGTACCATGCTGAGTGTGATGACGAGAACACACACACACACACACACACACACACACACACACACACACACACACACAGTGACAAGGTCCTACACAGTCGGGGTGGAGAGGTGACCAGGATGATGCCTGCTATCAGAGTCCACCAAATAAACTTACTCTCTTCCTTGATCCTCCCCTCAAGGAATGAAAGAAAATGATGCTGGGCCAGTACTATTACCTAATGGTGCCATTCTTCAGGTTTCCAGATTTTCCAGTGATGTCCGTATTGGAGTTCAACATCCTGGCCCTTCCAGTCTGATAGCTTGGCAGTCTTTAAAAACTGATTTTGGGGCTTGGGGATTTAGCTCAGTGGTAAAGTGCTTGCCTAGCAAGCGTAAGGCCCAGGGTTCGGTCCTCAGCTCTGGGAGAAAAAACAAAAAACAAAAAACTGATTTTGACAGGCTGGATATTTGTTCAGATATTTCGGAGACTGTCCCTCAGCTTCAGCTTGTCTGCTGCTACTTCGAGATATGGATTTGGTGGGGGGGTGGAGAATAATGGAGTTGGAGGACCTTTCAGTGTCTATGACATCCCAGCAACACACAACTTAGGACTGGTGAGTTAACCTTGAACGCTTGATAAAGGTGGTGTCTGCTAGGCTCCTCCATCATGAAACTAGTCATTTTCCTTTCCTGTAGCAGCCCATGCGGTTTCTAGGGATTCAAATTGCTAATATGACAAGAAGGATCGGCAGGTAAGGTGAGTCTAAGAAAATCCCCTGCTCTGTATCTCTAATAGCACAGGAATTCCCCAGTCACTGTAACTGGCTAACAAGCTTGGCTCTGCTAACTGCATTTAACCAATGGCATTTATCTAACAGTGTTGCAGGTAAGAAACCAAACATGCAGCCAAGACTATTAATTGTCCTGGAGTTTTTCCCACATCACAGAGCCTCAGTTGGTTGGTTAGGCACAGGACAGCTGTCTCAGTCACTGTCCTATTGCTGTGAAGAGACACCACAACCATGCAACCCTTACAAAGGAAAACATTTCATTAAGGACTTGGTCACACTTTCAGAGATTCAGTCCATCATCATCCTGGTGGGAAGCGTGGCGGCCTGCAGGCAGACACAATGCTGGAGAAGTAGCTGAGAGTTCTACATCCTGATCCACATGAAGCAGAAAGAGAGAACCTGAGCCTGCCATGGGCTTTGGAGTCCTCAAAGCCCATCCCCAGTGACATACTTCCTCCAACAAGGCCAGGATTAGAAGGATTAGGAGGTGTGGTCTTGTTGCTACATAGCAAGACCCTATCTCAAAATCAATACTACAGAAGACCCAGGATTTATGGGGCAGAGGAGTGAGCTGATGTTTCTTTTTTTGTCTTTCCAGTAAAAGCATCCATGGCTGCTGATGCTCTTGAGTGGTCAGTTCTTTGATAAGTGTAGTAAGTACTGAGTCCAGTTCTAAGTAGAAGAAAGTCTGCATTGCAGGCCTTGTAGAGGTAGAAGTGAGTGGTTGGCTAGCTGGCTGAATGAATGAATGAATGAATGATTGGCTGGTTGGCTGCCTGGTTGGATGAATGGATGGTCAGATGGACGAACTGACTGATGGTTTGGCAGGCCTGGAGATGGAACACAGAAACTGAAGCATGCTAAGCAAGCTCTCTACCTATGAGATTCATTTCACCCTCCCAAGTTAGGGGATTCCATATATATTTAAAATAGATTAGAGGAGAGCCGGGTGGTGGTGACACATGCCTTTAATCCCAACACTTGGGAGGCAGAGGCAGGAGGATCTCTGTGAGTTCGAGACTAGCCTGTGCTACAGAGTGAGTTCCAGGAAAGGTGCAAAGCTACACAGAGAAACCCTGTCTCAAAATATAAAATAAAATAAAATAGATTAGAGGAGACAGTGACCAATATTTACTAACTATGGGCTTATTGATTTGGGGAGCATGGTCCAAGATGGACAGTAATGGATTACACAAAGCTGTGTTTTCTAATCTGACTAGCCATGACAACCACCTTGGACAATCACTGAAAAATAGGGACCCCACAGCTAGAGGCAGGCTTTCTAATATCAACGTGTTCATTACTCTGCAGGATTTAGGAAAAAAGAGAGCCCAGATTATCCAAAAGGCCGCCACACCACATGACTTTAACATCCACTGCATATTTTTTATAAAAGAAAATTGCATACTAATCCTTTCCCACAAGCAGCACCAAAGAGGCTATTTCCGAATTCGGTGTACACAAGAAGCTTAACTCTCAGGCCAGGACTTATCCGAGCTGGCCCTTCAACACATCTCTGCTAAAGAGCCAACCTTTCCCAAACATTCGAGGCCAAATTCTCCCCGTCAGTCATCTCTCAGTGTTTCATGTGACAGCATTAGTTTTGAATTGGGTTTCAATAGATCTCCTCTCCATCTGTGCTCACTGCATTTTAGGCCATTGAAAAGTAATCGCCAAAGAACAGAAAGCTGTTGACTGGCTGGTGCTATTACCAAAGTCTCCACTCTAGGATAATTCACAGCCCCAAAGCATCCCTCCTCATAGACACTTGAATAGTCAAGAGCGAGCAACTGACACTGTCAGCCATTTCTCTTGCTGTTTAGCACACATTAATTCATCTGTTCCTGAAACAGCCCTGATAGATGCCATTGCCACAGCCGTCACATGGAAGTTTGGAGGCCCTGGGCAACTTTCCTGAACAACCCCATCAGAAGCTTGGATTCTACCTGGCCAGTGGGACTCTGTACCTGAGTCTTCCATCTCCCCTCTGTGAACACATGCATTGATGTCCCTGCAGGTGCTTCTTCCAAGAGAGGTCAAAGTTCAGAGCCTACACTGTAAACTAATGTCACCACTATGGGAATCAGTGTGGAGGTTCCTCAGAAACACTAAAAATAGAACTATCCTATGGCCTAGCTGTACCCCTGCTGGCATATATGCAAAAGAATTTAAGTCAGAATACCAGACAGCTACTCACACATCCATGGCCACTACAGCACTATCCTCAGGAGCCAAGGTACAAAGTCAGCCTAGACACCCAACAACATATGAATGGATTTACACAATGTGGCTTATGCACAGTGGGATTGTATCTAGCTGCAAAGAATAAAATCATTTGCAGAGAAGTGGATGGAATTGAATATCATCATGTTAAACAAAATAAGCTAGATGCAGAAAGACAATAGCCATATGCCCTCCCATACATGGAATGTGTGTATACATATACATACATATATAATATATATATACAGATATATAATATACATACACATGTATGTATACTACATGTATATGTGAATGGGGACAGTTTGTGGGAAATAAGGGAACAGAAGGAGGGCGGACAGGAGAAGCTCACAGTGGGGGCAAAGAGGAACCAAGTGTAATGATATTTATGTGTGATGATGTCCTAACGCAACCCACTGTTTTGTATGCTATAAAGTAAAGTACTTCCTTCTCCCCCTCCTGGCACTGAGTCCTGGACAACCAATCCGATGCTTCAGTGGATGCCATAATGATACCCAGACTGCCTATCGGTCTCTACCAATCGCCACTTGGCCTCATTCTACGTTTTAGTTCTTGGGAAGCAATACACTAACTCATCGACTATGTTGGATTGGTTTTGGACATTTCTCTCCACTCTCTCAGACTCCTCCTAGTCAAATTTCCTAGGAGCATTAACTAGTCTGAAAGGTACCAAGAACCGGAGGGTGGCAGTCCCTAAGAACTTTCACCCCCCCACGCCTGCAGCTTCCCATCCATCCTGGAATCTGGGATTTGCAGGTGGCTACAAAAAGGCTTTGTTACAAAGGAAATACCTTCGAGCTGTTTGGCAGACTGCTTTTAGAAGTGCTGATATTTAAGTCTCCTTTTTATAGCTCTTCCCCTGAGAAAGGGGAAGTGAGGTCCACACGAACCCCCGAGTCACACAGGGAACAGATCCATGCTTTTCCTGGAAGCCGGATACATAAACAGCACTGCTCCTTTGTATCTCCTTACCCAGTTTACAGTTTTCCTTTCAAAAAGCAGGGGGAGGAGGAGGCAGAGGGCATCCCACGGAGTCTCAATAAAGAGTCTTTGCTCTCCTTTCTAGAACACTTTCAGTGTGTCCAGTAAAAGGTGTCACAGCTCGCTAACAAAAGAAAACGCCCACGGGGTAATAAATTCAACAGCTCTCTGATGACCCTTGGCCACAAAACTACATTTTAAAAAGTGTGTTGCCAAATTGATGGCTCACACCTATAATCTCAGCACTTGGGAGGCTGAGGCAGGAGGATCACAGGCTGGAGGCCAGTCTGGGCTGCCTAAAGAAAGAGAACAGGAGAGAAGAAGAGGAAGGGAAGAGAGAGGAAATTGCCGTCACAAACATTCAGGTTTAGGATCGAAGGAAACCCACCGTAATCTCTGCATTATCTACGATACTTTAAAATAGATGAGCTATTGATTCAGTTCACAGAAAGTACTCAGACGACAAATACTCTTAATCAAAATTGGCTTCACACAAGAGAAAACTTGTTTGCATGAATTTCTTAGCAAAAAAATTCAAATAAAACAGTGGACTAGTCAGGTGTGATGGCACATGCCTTTGGGAGCCAGAGGCAGGTAGATCTCAGAGAGTTTGAGGTTGGCAAGTTCCAGATAGCCAGGGCTATGTAGAAAGATCTTGTCTCAAAAAACAGAAAAAAAAAAAAATGAGGAGGAGGAGGAAGAGGAGGAAGAGGAGGAAGGAAGGAAGGAAGGAAGGAAGGAAGGAAGGAAGGAAGGAAGGAAGGAAGGAAGGAAGGAAGGAAGGAGAGAGGGGGTTACAGTGGACTAGAAACAGATGTTCAAGCCGTATATGCAGATAAGAATTCTTCACTTGCCTGTTTATCATTAACAGATGAAGGAAATGAATTCATTAAGGAAATAAAAGCCTGCCAGAATGGAAGAGAGCCAGCTCACACAGTTACCCACTGGTTCAGAGGACAACTGAACTCTTCCAATTTTCAAAGGGATAATAAGCAAAATACACTGAAGAATTAAATAGAAAACTTGAAAATACCATAAGAGAGCTCTGGAGAGCTATCCCAACTTCCTTATCTGAAGACACCTCCCTTTCACCAGCTCCAGATCACATAAACCCAGAGTGACGCCTCGCATAGCTTTTCTATATTTATTTTTATTTTTGGTTTTTATTATGGAGACCAGGCTGACCTCAAACTCACAATCCCCCTGCCTCCACCTCCCTCCCAAGTGTTAGAATTACAGGCATGCGCTATGATGTGCGTGTACTTAACTATTTTCTTAAATTTCTAAGTTTCTTACTCATTTTCAACTTCTATCTTACTTTCAAGCCTAGAAAGTGAAGGAACCGTCAAACACAGCCCACCACAACTACACTTACGGTCTTCCCCTAGAGGTCTTCCCCTAGCGTATCTAAAACACAAGACCACACCCAGCCCATTGATTCTTCCTGCTTCAGCCCTGCCAATCAGCCAGACCAAACATTCTGCATCACCCTAACCCTTTCCCATCCCATTTCTACTTATTTCTTCATTTATTTTTTTAACCACAGGGGCTGAGGGTATAGAGCTCAGTTGGTACAGTGCTTGCCAAGCACACACAAAGCCTAGTTCAGTCACCTCCCCCAGACACTAGGTAAGGTGGTATTGCCTGTAAATCAGCACTTGGGAAGGATCAGAAGTTCAAGGTCAACACCAACTACACAGTGAGTTCAAGGCCATCCTGGAATACACAAGATCCTGCCTTAAAATAAATAAATACGATGACACACACCTAAAATCCCAGTATTGGGGGAGCAAAGGCAGAAGGGTCACCACAAGGTCAAGGCCAGCCTCATCTACATAGCAAATACCAGGTCAAATTGAGAGAGGTCCTGTCACAAAGAAAACACACACACACACACACACACACACACACACACCTTCCTATGTCCTTTAAATCATCTCTAGCAGGTTTGTTATTCTCAATGTATATATACATGATATATAATCAGTTATTACACTATATTATTTAAAAAAAGTATTAGCAAGGAGGAAGAGTATGTACATGTTTAATACAGACACAGCTTTTTTAAAGTTATTTTAGTCTGCAACTGATAGAATTCATGGACACAGAGCCCCTGGATATGAACCGACTATACATATACAAACATAATCTAAAACACACCCTGGTTGTGGGGATTCAAGAGGCTTGGACGGAGTCGAGTTATATGTATGAAAAGTTCCATAAGACAGTTCTTATTTGTAGTAAGAACTAAAAATCAACTAAAGTGGTTTTTTTTTCCCCAATATAATTCTGCACATAGCTCCTAAAGCACTTTGTCATCAAGCTAGGCTGGGTCTGCTTCCTTTCTTTAAATGTGCTGTTTTCTCTCATAAGGGTCACAAGACCTGTGAATCCCTGGCTTTAAATCCTCTTCCATCACATTCTAGCTCTTGGTCATTTTCTTCCTCCAGGACACCTATAGGCCAGTAAGGTGGCCTGGTGGTGTAGGTACTGACCACCAGGCCCGGCAACTGAGTTCCATCCCAGAACCCACACAGTGAAAGCAAAGAATCAACTCCTGCCGGTTGTTTCCCGACCTCCCCGTGTGCACTGTAGCCCATGCATGCCTACACACACACACACACACACACACACAAACACACACACACACACACATATACACACACACATACACACACCATACACACAAATACACACACACATGCATGCACATACACACACACGCACACGTACACACATACACATAACACACACATACATACACACATACACACACACACACACACACACACACACACACACACACACACACTTCCTATCAGGGCATGTGAAGTCTTCAGAGCTACCCTCCCAGCCTATGTGCTCATCCTGGCAAGCACTCCATAGGAACTCTGGATAACTCACTTTTCCCCAGGTTCACCTCCATTTGACTCACAGATTCAGCTCTATACTCCGCTGTCATGCAACACAGCAAACCACCACAAAGCATGCACTGCTTATGTTATGCATCTGGTATCCACAGCTGGACAGTGCTGCTGCTGTTCCTCAGACACATCCGTAAGCTAGAGCCCAGCTGCAAACCAAGCTCAGCTTTGCCCACCACCCCAGGGGACAGGTGACAATGTCTATACTTGGTTTTTGGTTGTCACAACTAAAGATGAATACGCAACTGGCATCTTGACACTAAACATCTTAAAGAGACAGCTCGCTCCTCCCTAACAAACAATTAACCAAGCCTGAATGTCGAAAGTGTTGTTGAGATACTATGCTAGAAGCATTGGTCGGCTCTTTGTGGATCTAAATTGGCTATGTTCGGGACAACTGGGCTCTGTCCCTAGCCTGTAGGCATGCAGAGAGCTATCTGAGGCTTTGAAAAGGTGCCGGGCAGAGGACATAGACAAGTGTGAGGACACAGGATGTTTTGAAGCCTGCCTTGGAAATGGCATGGGATTGTTTCTGCTGCAATCTATTATCATAAGCCCTGCCCAGATCCAAGGGAACAGAAGGAGACTCCCCATCTCTATTAACAAAGACTGAAGTCCCTTAATCCCTCTCCCTCATTACCAAATTTGCTCAAATGTCTGGAGTTTCATATTGCTCATCATAGTCTGTCACAAATGCTGATTCTTTTGCTCCATCATATGACCTAGGAATGATATTGTTGGCAGAAAGCATGACTGTATTCCCTGGATACACATCTCTTCACACCCCTCCCCCAGAAATAATAATTAAAATGGACTTTACATCCTGCATCTGCCAATAGCCCCCGGTGTAGTTCACGGGCTTGTTTAGTCATCTCCTGGGCCCACCCTGACTACACACTGGAATCACTCAGGGAAGGCTCTCATGAAGCAACAATGTCCAGGCCCGGGTCCAGATCTTTTAAACTGAAAGCTCCCAAGTGGTCCTAACATGAAGCCAGGGCAGAGAACTGCTGAGCGGGAGCCTGGCTAGCAGGAAGACCAAAAATGACTGCTGAACAGCATTTCAGAAATAAAACTCAAGAAACCCAAGTCCCTGCAAGATACAGAAATATAGGATAAATATTAAACTTTGCAGAAACTGAGGAAAACTGTGAGCAACATGGGCTGAACGGTGAACAGTGCATGTTACCAGTGACTACCTGTATCAGGTGGAATTATAGGGCAGAGGTACTCATATTCCTATACTGGCTCTGTTATTGCTTTGGTGTTACTATTATTCACTAGTCAATTTGGAAAATGCATCTAGAAGAAACATCTCACACTCTTGTAAAAAAATTAGTTTATATTTATTATCGTATCCTTTATATATACAACACGAGACATGAATAGTTACTGTCAAAAATCATACACTGATTATCAAGCCTCTGTGGCAGTTTTAAAATAGGTCCACAGATCCTTTGGTCCTCCTCACAAGAAGGGGACCCACTTCCTCATCTGTTGCCGGTGACCTACACTTAGTGACTCCCATTAAGGAAAACTGTGTAGCAAATAAGGAGGTACCAGAAGCCTGAGGCTGGGACATAGAAGGCAGCCCCCTAGCTTCCTCCTTGCTCTGTTGAATTAGTCACTCAAGAGAAGCCAGCTGCCTTGTAAAAAGAACACACAATGAGTGTGTCCTAGTCACAGAGAACCAGAACCAGCCAGCAGCCAGCAGCCGAGAGAGACCTCCTGCCTACAGCTCTGAATCAAGACCTCTTGCCTACAGCCACACGAGTATATCATCTTAGAAATAGGTCTCGAAGTCCCAGCAAGTAAGTCTTCAGTCACGACAGCCAACGTCTTATTTGCAACCCCAAGAAAGACCCTAAACCAGAACTACCTAGCTAATCATTCCTAAATGTCTGACTCACAGAAACTATGAAATACAAGTCAGGTATGCTTAATTCAAAAATCTGAAATCTAAAATGCTCCAAAATTTGTAACTTTTTGAGTACCAACCTGACATCACAGAAAAATGCCATACCTTACCTCATGCTGAAGCCAAGACTCAGACATACTAGAAACATGGCATGAAATAATTTCCAATGTAGAAGATATATGGGAAACAAAGTTTATCCCAAGGTATCTCATTAAACATATGCAAATATCCCCAGGTTTAAAAATAAAAGTTCAAAATCCACAACATTTCTGACCCAAGCATTTCAGGTGAGGGCTGCTCAACTTACAATGGGAATGGGTTGTTTTCTAACGCTGTAGTTGAGGGTAATTTGTTATGCAGCAACAGATGACCAAGGCACCACCAGGAATCTTTAGGATAAAATCTGAAACATTGTATCTGCTCTAGAGTCCTTCCCTCATGCCTTGGGAGTTGGATGGGTCCATCATTCCTTTTCACCATCCTATAAGGAAGGTCAGTGGAAACTCCTGTCTCAAAACTTTCTAGTATGCAGGGATCTCTCCCGTCCTTAAGGACAGAACCAAACAAATCCTATTGCGATCTTGGTTCCTCCTCCCGGGCTGTCAGCGCCTTCTTTCTCCTGTGTCAAGCACCATGAAATCATCTCCCCTCCCTCACTCAGCTACATGCCTCCCACCAAGCTGTGAGCTATGCCACTGTTGTGATCACCGGAAGCAGCCCGCAGCAATGTTCTCCTGACACACATCCATGGAGCCTGCTTGTTAAACCTTCTTCAGGATCTCACGGGCCCTAACCTAACACACTCAAGCCTGAACACAGCCTCTTTCTCCTCATGGTACTCTTTCCCCAGCTAAGGAAATCACTTGGGAATAACCACATTCATGTCTGCATTTCTCTACTTCCTACATCCATCCAGTCACTAAGTCTCATCCACGTCCCGTTTCACACATCTCCCACGTGTCCTCACTGGGGTCCCATCAGCGTCTCTGTCTACATGATGGCGACAACATTTTGGTCTCCGGCTTCAGTGGCACTTAAGGGCAGGTCACCATATCTTTCCTCTCACTACCACCTAGAACACATTCCCCAAATACTATGAACCTGTCCCATCTACTTCTGAGGAATAACCCATCTCTTACAGACAAAACCCAATAGCCATTATGTAATACCAAGAGCAGTCAGCATTCCCTGAGCATGTGATGCTGTAACAAGCACTTTCATGAGGACCTCAGGTGACTGATGGCTCAGATGTAAACACTTGCCTATGTGCAAGGTCCTGGGTTCAAACTACAGCACCACAAGAAAGCAATAATCAAAAATTCCTAAACTCGGTGATGAAAAAAAAAATCCTCTTCTTTTACAATGAGAAATAAAACACAGAGAAGTTGAAATTGGCACACGGTCATAATGTTATAAAATGACAGAGCCAAGTTTTGAACTCGGGCTATCTATTTCAAAACACCACATTTTCAATTTGTCATCGTCGTGATCATCATCATCAACATCATCATCATCATTAAATGCAATTTTATTTTTCCCTCAGGCATGGTGGCATGGCCTTTGTTCATGCCAATTGTGTCTCTCCCCCACAGCCTTCTTCATATGCTGTGCCCCAGTACCAAGGCTTCCCAATGCCCTGCTCCCTCAGTACACGGCTATACCTCCTCTGCAGCCTCTCCCAACTGCCCAGAGGGCCTCTCTCCAACCCTTGCTTCTCACCTTCCCTCGCTTCTCTCCCCACCCAACAGACAATACCAAATCAGTTTTTAAGATTCCACTCAGCACCTTGACCTCCAGGGTTCTCCAAACACAGAAAGCAACTTCTCATCTTCCCTGCGGGCCTCAAGGACTCCTGAACAGATTTGCTTCCTAACATATCTGCTAGGGTATGTTATTGGAGAAATAGCTGCTCCCTCCTCTACCACTATGAGCAGGATGCCCTTTCCTGCCCCACTGACTGGGGCTTGGCCACACTGATTGCCTTGGCGGTGGGATGTAAGTAGACGGGACACAAGGGAAGACTGGAGCCTATTCATTGCGTGTTTTTGGCTGGACTCTGTTGCACCTGTCATTCATGGGCCCTAATGAGAACATATCTCTCAGGCTGCCTCTGTCCAAGGAGAACAGACGCATGAAGCCAATTTGAAGCCCGCCCATAGCCTGGAACCAAGGGACCGCAGCCAAGTGCTTGGACAAAGCCACAGCTGACCCTGCAAATAAAGTATGCTCCTGCCATCTTCCAGAAGGCTCAGGGAACTTGTTCCACAGCACTGCGGCATCAAGAGTTGTCTAACACAGGCCTAGACCTTGTCACTGAAGGCATTCTTTGCCTATCCTTAGATCTGAGACCAGTGCCCAGGATATTAAGAGCTCTTAGCTGACTTTTAGCAAAGATAATTCACACACTGTCAAATTCACCCTTTTAAAGTACATGATTCAATGTTGGGCATTGTTCTCTAAGTATTGTAAGTAATAGCCAACCATCACCATTATCTAATTCCACAAGATCTCTGCAACTAAAAAGAAACCCAGAAGTCCCTTGGTACTTTTTATAAATAATAATTTGAATGAATTATTTGAAAACCACTTATTCCAAATTAGCACACTCACACAAACACTGCATAAAAGCTTTTATCAGAAGTATTACATCCCTTGAGTATTTTAGTTTATCTAAATCAAGTAAGTTATATCTACATTTCCCATATATTCTTAAATATAAATATGTAATACACTTTTTAATTGCTGTTGCAAAGCAAAGCCTATTTGGAGATTGAATGTTCAGTCTCCAGGTCGCAGAGACATGATTACATTAAAAACGACCAAGCACTGGGGAGGGACTCTCCTATGGCTCAAAGTTATCCGTAGTGAAGAGAGGGAATGACATGGAATTTGCTCTGCATTTAAAAATGTTGGTTCAATGCCAAAAAATAAATCTCAACATTCCAATAACAAAGACAGGAACTTCAAACTGAACAAATAGACACTTTAAAAATATAGATGTCAAAATGGCAGAGTGTGGAGGGGACTACAATTTAACTGTTGGTGGATAACCTGACATCATACCTAAAATACTGTCATTCAGTTTTTTAAAGATTACTAAAGTAACTATTTTTTAAAAACATGAATGAAAAGTTCACTTCATTCTATTAACCAAAAGAGATGCTTTGGTTTAAAAAAAAAAAAAAGACAATGTTAATAGGCCAAATAAGAAATTCATAAAGACAAAATGTTCAACTTTTAATTCTCATGCACAACAATCATCCCAACTCCTCTGCAATGGACAAATCTGTTTTGCAACTCTAAGAAACCTAGAAAATAATCCTTTCTAATTATCACCACTATTTCCCTGCAGAAAAAAAAGGAAAATTCTGACCGAGAGCTAGCCAAGTATTCAGGGAGCTTCCGCTGATCCCGACTCCAGCTAAGCTGCATGTCCCGTTTTATTTTTACCCTTCTCTTTCCCGGACTCTCTCTGCATCGAGCCCCAGCTGCGCTCTGCCAATCTGGGTCACTCAACGCAGAGGATCAGTGGGCGACAGCCGCTGTGTCCACTTTTAGCAGCATGCCTGGGGAGCGCTCGGGCAGAGCTGGCATGCTCTGGATCCGAGGGTCCAGTGAGGAGTGACTGAACACTTTGGCCCTTCCTAGACTTCTGGGGAATGTGAATTAGACAGGAGAAACACAAATCAGCCACTGGAATGGGCTATTGCTGCTAAGGCTCTTTAAAACCGGCCATCTTATAATTCAATACAAAGTACATTCCCATAAAGACTGGAAAGAAAGGAGTTGACGCTCCTAAAATATAGACCTCTGGCTTCCTTAGTCAACACTTAAAATCAATGTGCTTCCTTGCATCCACTTGTTACAACTAATGGAACTAATCAGGTGTGCAGGGAGGGGTTGGGTACCTGATCCTCACTGACACCTCCAAAACTGATGTGTTGTTTTTTTTTTTTTAAGTCACACAAAACAGAAATAAAGCTGGGCAGAGAGACACACACCTATACCTCATCACTCGGGAGGCTGAGGTAAGTTCCTGCAAGTTCCAGGCTGGCCTGAGCCACATAGTAAGACCCTGTTCACAAAAATAAAAGAGAATTAAACAATCTATTGATGGATCTTTTTAATCACTCTAGGAGTATAATCCTAGAGTCCCCTTAAGGAAGTAGCCACAGTTTTGTTCTTATCTTATTCCCGCCTTCCTTATCATCCATGAAATATGTTCCTATATATTATTGCATTATTATTTTTTTTGTGTGTGTGGAAGCCAGAGGATAACCTCAGCCATCCAACTTGGTTTTTGAGACAGGGTTTCTGAATAACATGGAACTCACCTTAATAGGTTGGGCCAGCCAGGGAGCTCCAGGGACCATTCTGTCTCCACCTCCCCAGGACTCAGATTGCAAGTGGCCCAAGCCTGACTTTCTACATAGATCCTAGGAGGCGAACTCGGGTCCTCATCCTGGACAGTAAACACTTTACTGATGTGCTATCTCCCAAGCTCATTGTTGCATTTTAGTTAAAGTGTCAATAATAGATCTTGGCTTCTTCCTCATCCACTCCTTGCAATTTTTTTTTTTTTAACCACAAGTTCCTTTAAGGAACTCTTGGCTTCTCTGTTGAGTAAGCATCCAAGCCCTTTGATAGGGATGGACCAGACTAGAGTCTGACTGGCCT
This sequence comes from Peromyscus maniculatus bairdii, assembly GCF_049852395.1. NCBI lineage: Eukaryota > Metazoa > Chordata > Mammalia > Rodentia > Cricetidae > Peromyscus > Peromyscus maniculatus. Next base: position 62,406,092 of record NC_134861.1, on the reverse strand, counting down.
AGGATAATCAACTCCATTCCTCTGGACATCACGAATGAGGGCCACGACCCCTTTCTCTGCCCAGGGTACAGAAGGAGAGTGTGAAGACCAGATTCACCGGGTCTTGGCCAGAACTCACTTGGACTTCTTGGGCTGGAGCAGGGAAGGCAAATGGCATTACACAAAGCCACATAAAGCACAGTCCAATGGAACAGCTGAGAGAATCCAAGTCCTCTCCAGTATCCCTGATATGGCTGAGTCAGCCTGGCCTGAAATGGGACTCTACATGCACCCTGTCAGTGAGCTAGGAGGCCTTCTATTTCTCTAAAACCAATTCCAGTTGAACTTCTACCGTACAACCATAAAATACTAGCAGACTTACACACACAAAAAAAAAAAAATTCAAGGGAAAATTTACTAACTATACATAGGCTACAGTATAAACTCACATAAGAAATTAAGTTGCAAGCCGGGCGGTGGTGGCGCACGCCTTTAATCCCAGCACTCGGGAGGCAGAGCCAGGCGGATCTCTGTGAGTTCGAGGCCAGCCTGGGCTACCAAGCGAGCTCCAGGAAAAAGGCGCAAAGCTACACAGAGAAACCCTGTCTCGAAAAACCAAAAAAAAAAAAAAAAAGAAATTAAGTTGCAAATACACCCTACTCCGAACTCTAAACAACAGGCAAAGTCAGTGTCCCATCACATCAAATCAGTATTAGGGTTCATCGGGGCTGGGAAATCAGACTTCTCAAGGCCCCTAAAGCCAAACAGAGTCTAGCACATAAACAGGGTGACGGCCTCTCCGGCTGCCGTGGTCATCTCTTAGTCTATTCAGCTCACTGCTGCTATTTGCGGCAGAACAAGTTAAAGTATACTGCAGTTTGAATGTGAACTATTTATTCCCCATAGGCTCAAATAGCGTGAGCATTTGGGCTGCAGCTGGTGGCGCTATTTCGATTGGTTGTGGGACCTTTAGGAGGAGGAGCCTCCATGAAAGTGAGTCACTAGGGGGTGGGCCTTATGCCCTCAACCCTTCCCACGTGATCTCTCTGCTTCCTGACCACTGGGGATAGAACCAGCCACTCCATGCTCTGGCGTCACGCTTTGCCTGCCATGAGGGAGCATCCCCCAGGTTATTTCTTTCACAGTGATGAGAAAAGTTATAACTACAAAGTGCTCATCAAAAGTCCACATGAGGGCTGTGGGAACTCAATGGCAGAACACCATCTCCCACGTGTAAGACCCTGGGAAATGGCGCGTGCGCACGATTCACAGTTCAAACACAAGTCAACGCAAACGCAGATGTATTTGTTCAGGACACCAGGGATGAAACCAGGTAAGTGTTTGAGGTGGGGCGCTGCCGTCTAGGGGTGCCATGGGCAAACCAAGAAAAGAACTGCTGCTAGATACCAGGTGGGAGTCCCGGAGCCAAACAGGATCGGGACCAACCTACCCGCCCAACTCAACAGGAGTGGCACTTCCGGAGACACGGCCAATAAGGAGCCTTGAAGGGGCATGGTGGCAGTAGATGTCTGTGTGGCTCAGGTCTAAACAGGATGCCACATCCAGAAAACCTAAGGGTGTACTGAACCCATGAGCTTTTTTTCTTGTTAATAATCATGTCATGTCTATGCTGTATCCCGGACTATCCAAATCCAGAGACGGAGTAAGCGCCCCATGAAGGGGAAAGATGGGGGAGGAGCAGGTAAAGAGGAGACTACAAAGACCACCAACACCACCCCACTGGCGTGGTCCATTCTACTCCTGTAAGGGCTTTTCCTTTGAGTCCTAACCAATCTCCTGACAAATTTTCTCTTTCAAAAAAAAAAAAAAAAAACACTGGAAGGGCTTCGGATGAAGAGAATGTGCATGGGTACCAGATAGGTGGAACTGTTTCCTAGCAACCGACACTGCTTTGCAGAGATGCTGCTGCTCAGTAAACAGCATCTCAGGAAGGGGGCTGAGCCCGAGGGGGGAGGGGCAGTTCAGCCACTTAATATCCGTGGCTGGAATTTCCTGGGGGACTTATGGAACGTAGCAGTCACGGCCCAAACTCTGGAACTCGACTGCCTGGCTTTAAATCTCCAGTCTGCCACTTGCTTGCTATCTGGCTTCAGTCAGATCAGTTAACATTTCTGTGCTCCAATTTTCCCATCTATAAAATATGCATAAAATTGCTTGACTGAGAAACACTGCACCAGATGTTATGGATTTATATTCATCATATCGTTAGCGTAAGCTTCTACACTATCACCAGCACTTGACAAATGGCCTAGGAGTGGGTCGGCTTTCGCTATCATCATTGTTATTACTATTATTATTATTACTTACTCTGGCTCTGGGCTAGCTAGGTCACAGTACCTTATCACATTCCATTGACTTTCGCAACAGGATGATTCAGGCTTTTTCGCTTGTCACCGACCCCTCCCATTTATGACAGCTTACAAGGTCCCTTAGGAAACAGGCGGTAACCACATCTGTCTGCCGCTGACCACCTCAGCGCCACAGCCATTTGTTTCTCCACTTCCCATAGGAAAGGCGGAGAGGAGGCTGCTGCTCTGAGTTCACACTGGGATGTGCTCACTGTCACAGCCACGATGGTTCACCAGTTCATTTCCTGG
>NC_134861.1:60905946-60988395 GCF_049852395.1 Peromyscus maniculatus bairdii | reverse complement strand
AGAGATAGCGCCACACTGTTTTTGGTTTTTCTAGACGTGGTTTCTCTGTGTAGTCCTGGCTGTCCTAGAACTCAATCAGTAGACCAGGTTGGCCTTGAACTCAGAGATCCTCCTGCCTCTACCGCCCTAGTGCTGGGATTAAAGGCGTGTGCCGCCACACTGGGCTCCACCTCCGCAGTTAAGAGCACTTAACTCTTGTAGAAGATTCTGGTTTGTTTCCTAGCATCCATATGGTAGCTCATAACTGTCTGTAACTCAGCTTGGAGGGGATCTGAACTTGACTGGTACTGCACACACATGGTGTACAAACATACCCTCAGGCATATTCACCTATAATTAGAAAGAAATCTAAAAATAAACCATATACACATACAATAAAAATAAATATATCCTTTAAAATTATTTCCTATTCTAGCCACATTTATTTATTTATTTAGAGGTAGGATCCTGCTTTGTATCCATGGCTAGCTTAGAACTTACTGTGTAGACCTGTGGTCTCCAACTGGCAGCATTTAGGCTATTCTCCTGCCTCTGCTTCCTGAGGGGGGTGCTTGGGATTATAGGCATGTGCCACTGTGGTTTGTGTTAACAATGTAGTGGGACTGAAGGAAAGGATGGTGAGGAAAGGACTCTTTATACTTTTTTTTTAAAGATTTATTTATTTATTATGTATACAGTATGTATGACTGTAGGCTAGAAGAGGGCACCAGATCTCATTATGGATGGTTGTGAGTCATCATGTGGTTGCTGGGAATTGAACTCAGGACCTCTGGAAGAGCAGTCAGTACTCTTAACTTCTGAGCCATCTCTCCAGCCCCCCGGACTCTTTACCTTGTTAAATTTTATTTTATGTGCATTGGTGTTTTGCCTGAATGTGTGTCTGTGTGAGGGTATAAGATCCCCTGGAACTGGAATTACAGACAGTGTGAGCTGCCATGTGGGTGCTGGGAATTGAACCTGGGTCCTCTGGAAGAGCAGCCAGTGCTCTTAACCATGGAGCCATCTCTCCAGCCCCTGAGGGAAAGACTCTTCTACTATCTTCCTCCTTTCCTTCCCTCCCTAGCTTTGTGGGGGTAGACAAATTTATTCATTTATTCATTTTGTGTCTACGTATATGGTGAATGTGCACCCATGTGTGTGTGGAGGCCAGAGGTCAACATTGGGAATCTTCCTCTCTCACCTTTCTTTCTTTCTTTTTTTTTTTTTTTGTTTTTCAAGACATGGTTTCTCTGTGTAGCTTTGGTGCCTGTCCTAGATCTTGCTCTGTAGACCAGGCTGGCCTCGAACTCACAGAGATCCTCCTGCCTCTGCCTCTCGAGTGCTGGGATTAAAGGTGTGCCCCACCACCACCCGGCTCCATCTTCTTCTTCTTCTTTTTTTTTTTTTTGTGACAGGTTTTTATCACTGTCTAAGATCTCTGTTGCTATGATAAAGACCATGACCTGCTATGAGATGTCTTTCTGTAGGATGTGGCTATGTTGTTCCCATTGGTTAATAAATAAGCTGCTTTGGCCTATGGCAAGGCATCTTAGAAGCAGGCAGGAAATCCAAGCAGAGATACAGGAAAGAGAAAGGCAGGATGAGAGACTCACACCACCCAAGAAGCAACAAGATGTCAGCAAACCAGTAACAGCATGGCCATGGGCAATGTGGCAAAACAGACAAATAGGAATAGGTTGAGTTAACTTGTAAGAGCTAGCTAACAAAAAACTTGAGCCACAGCCAAACAGTTTGTAATTAATATTAAGCCTCTGTGTAATTATTTTATAAGAGGCTATGGACTGCGGACAGGAGAGATTGGTTTGGACCACAGGCTGGGGCAGACCGGAGAAACTTCTGGCTATTTGTGTTTACTTGGGACGGAGTGGCTGTGGGACTGGGCTGGACACAGGAACACTTCCAGCTACAGTGACCAAAGAAAACTTGGCGAGGAAAGGGTTCACTTGGCATATAGGTCATCAGGGGAAGCCAAGGCTGGAACTCAGGGCAGGAACCTGGAGGCAGACAGAGGTCATGGAGGAGAGCTGCTTACTGACTTGCTCCCAGTGGCTCCCTCAGCCTGCTTTCTTATGTAACCCAGGACCACCTGCCCAAGGGTGACACAGCACAATTGGCTGGGCCTCTCCCGTTGATCATTAATCAAGAAAACTCCCTCAATCTTGTCTATAGGCAACCCCATGGAGACATTTTCTCAATCAAGGTTCCCCTTCTCAGATCATTAGCTTGTATCAAGTAAACACAAAACCAATCAGGAAACTCACTTATGATGATATTTTATTTGGGCTGAAATGTGATTTTATTTGTGTGTTAATAAATAAAGTTGCCTGGGGGTCAGAGCTAATAGCAAGCCATTTAGCAGAAGTCTGGCAGTGGTAGCCCACGCCCTTAATCCGATCACCTGACAGGCAGAGTCTCTGAGTGTTCAAGGACATAGCCAGCTTGGTTACACACGCCTTTAATCCAAGTACCAACCATAGAGGCCTGGAGGTCTGCATAGACAGGCAGTGACGAAGAAGTCATGTGGATGGGTTTAGAACCAATGAGAAGGCAGAACAGAAAGTCACTAAAATGACAGACACACAGGAAGTAGGTCCTTTCTTGGGGAAGGACGACAGCAAGGGGAAAGAAGGTGGTCACAGCTCTTGGCTGCTGCGTGAACTCAGGGCTTTTAACTCTGCATTCAGCTCTGTGTTTGTTATTTAATAAGACTGTTCAGAATTACATCTACATGCACTGGACCCAGTGTTCCCTGACTCTAGGCTGGCTGGCCAACAGCCCATCTGTCATCATGGTTGTCGCGTCCTGTCCCGTCCCGTCCCGTCATTCCCCCCCCCCCCCCCCATAGTTGCAGTGACGGGCCTTTACACAGGCGCTGTGGCTCTGAACGGAGGTCCTCACGTATGCATCCTAACCACTTCACCTGCTAATCCACCTCTCCACTTCCCTTTTGTGTGTGTTTTGAGATTTTTCTTTTTCTTTTTCTTTTTTTTTTTTTAGAGCTGAGGCCCGAACCCCAGGCCTTGCGCTTTCTAGGCAAGCTCTCTACCACTGAGCTAAATCCCCAACCCCTTGAGATTTTTCTCTAGGTATCCCAGGCTGACCTCAGATTCACGACCTTCCTGCCCACAAGGGTTAGCATTACAAGCGTTTGTCATTACCCCGGCTCTATGGCATCTTCTGCAAGGTGACGACAGCAGAGTCACTGACAAAAAAACTTGGAGTGACTTGACAAAAGAGGAAAGAATTCAAGGCCAAGGGCCTCCAATTAGAAAGTTTTCTTGTAAGCCAGGCATGGTGGCATACACCTTTAATCCCAGCACTCAGGAGGCAGAGGCAGGCGGATCTCTGTGAGTTCCAGGCCAGCCTGGGCTACCAAGTGAGTTCCAGGAAACGCGCAAAGCTACGCAGAGAAACCTTGTCTCGAAAAACTAAATAAATAAATAAATAAATAAATAAATAAAAACCCTTTCTGGGGAGGCAGAGGCAGGAGGATCTCTGTGAGTTCGAGGCCAGCCTGGTCTCCAAAGCGAGTTCCAGGAAAGGCGCAAAGCTACACAGAGAAACCCTTTCTCGAAAAACCAAAAAAAAAACAAAAAACAAAAAAACACCATTTCTGAGCCAAGCAGTGGTGGTGGCACACACCTTTAATCCCAGCACTTGGGGGCAGAGGCAAGTGGATCTCCGTGAGTTCGAGGCCAGCCTGGTCTACAGAGTGACTTCCAGGACAGCCAGGGCTGTTACACAGAGAAACCTGGTCTCAAAAAAACAAAACACAACAACAAAAAAAATTATTTTGTTAGCATGTAACTCTGCAAGAGCAACAGAGCGATATTATTACATAACATAGTCATTCTTAGTGATGTGTGTTGATCTTCCTTTACTCTTAGAGGTCCTGATTTGAAACCACAAAGACCTGGACTAGGGCTGATTGAGGAAGAAAGATCCAAAGGAAAGCAGTCTTTTCCTATCATGAGGAGGAGGTTATTCGCCTTGGGGGGGGGGGGGTGGAGTTGTAGTGAGCAGGAGGCCAGGGCTGCTGTAAGGGAAGGGTTGGCCCAGGAGCATAGGGCTTCATGTTAGTCATAAAGGGAGGCCAGAGAGGGCTGGCAAGGAGGTCTCACATGCGCCCCCTTCAGGGATGCAAAGGCAAGTTCAAACTAGCAGTTAGGTTAACCCTCGCCTCTTCTCTATTTCTCCTTTGTAAATAATCATCTGGTGCCCCCTTCTGACCTATGGGGACACCAGGTAGGCACATGGCACATATGGATTTATATATAAAACACTCATATATATGGAGGCTAGAGAGATAGCGCCACACTGTTTTTGGTTTTTCTAGACGTGGTTTCTCTGTGTAGTCCTGGCTGTCCTAGAACTCAATCAGTAGACCAGGTTGGCCTTGAACTCAGAGATCCTCCTGCCTCTACCGCCCTAGTGCTGGGATTAAAGGCGTGTGCCGCCACACTGGGCTCCACCTCCGCAGTTAAGAGCACTTAACTCTTGTAGAAGATTCTGGTTTGTTTCCTAGCATCCATATGGTAGCTCATAACTGTCTGTAACTCAGCTTGGAGGGGATCTGAACTTGACTGGTACTGCACACACATGGTGTACAAACATACCCTCAGGCATATTCACCTATAATTAGAAAGAAATCTAAAAATAAACCATATACACATACAATAAAAATAAATATATCCTTTAAAATTATTTCCTATTCTAGCCACATTTATTTATTTATTTAGAGGTAGGATCCTGCTTTGTATCCATGGCTAGCTTAGAACTTACTGTGTAGACCTGTGGTCTCCAACTGGCAGCATTTAGGCTATTCTCCTGCCTCTGCTTCCTGAGGGGGGTGCTTGGGATTATAGGCATGTGCCACTGTGGTTTGTGTTAACAATGTAGTGGGACTGAAGGAAAGGATGGTGAGGAAAGGACTCTTTATACTTTTTTTTTAAAGATTTATTTATTTATTATGTATACAGTATGTATGACTGTAGGCTAGAAGAGGGCACCAGATCTCATTATGGATGGTTGTGAGTCATCATGTGGTTGCTGGGAATTGAACTCAGGACCTCTGGAAGAGCAGTCAGTACTCTTAACTTCTGAGCCATCTCTCCAGCCCCCCGGACTCTTTACCTTGTTAAATTTTATTTTATGTGCATTGGTGTTTTGCCTGAATGTGTGTCTGTGTGAGGGTATAAGATCCCCTGGAACTGGAATTACAGACAGTGTGAGCTGCCATGTGGGTGCTGGGAATTGAACCTGGGTCCTCTGGAAGAGCAGCCAGTGCTCTTAACCATGGAGCCATCTCTCCAGCCCCTGAGGGAAAGACTCTTCTACTATCTTCCTCCTTTCCTTCCCTCCCTAGCTTTGTGGGGGTAGACAAATTTATTCATTTATTCATTTTGTGTCTACGTATATGGTGAATGTGCACCCATGTGTGTGTGGAGGCCAGAGGTCAACATTGGGAATCTTCCTCTCTCACCTTTCTTTCTTTCTTTTTTTTTTTTTTTGTTTTTCAAGACATGGTTTCTCTGTGTAGCTTTGGTGCCTGTCCTAGATCTTGCTCTGTAGACCAGGCTGGCCTCGAACTCACAGAGATCCTCCTGCCTCTGCCTCTCGAGTGCTGGGATTAAAGGTGTGCCCCACCACCACCCGGCTCCATCTTCTTCTTCTTCTTTTTTTTTTTTTTGTGACAGGTTTTTATCACTGTCTAAGATCTCTGTTGCTATGATAAAGACCATGACCTGCTATGAGATGTCTTTCTGTAGGATGTGGCTATGTTGTTCCCATTGGTTAATAAATAAGCTGCTTTGGCCTATGGCAAGGCATCTTAGAAGCAGGCAGAAAATCCAAGCAGAGATACAGGAAAGAGAAAGGCAGGATGAGAGACTCACACCACCCAAGAAGCAACAAGATGTCAGCAAACCAGTAACAGCATGGCCATGGGCAATGTGGCAAAACAGACAAATAGGAATAGGTTGAGTTAACTTGTAAGAGCTAGCTAACAAAAAACTTGAGCCACAGCCAAACAGTTTGTAATTAATATTAAGCCTCTGTGTAATTATTTTATAAGAGGCTATGGACTGCGGACAGGAGAGATTGGTTTGGACCACAGGCTGGGGCAGACCGGAGAAACTTCTGGCTATTTGTGTTTACTTGGGACGGAGTGGCTGTGGGACTGGGCTGGACACAGGAACACTTCCAGCTACAGTGACCAAAGAAAACTTGGCGAGGAAAGGGTTCACTTGGCATATAGGTCATCAGGGGAAGCCAAGGCTGGAACTCAGGGCAGGAACCTGGAGGCAGACAGAGGTCATGGAGGAGAGCTGCTTACTGACTTGCTCCCAGTGGCTCCCTCAGCCTGCTTTCTTATGTAACCCAGGACCACCTGCCCAAGGGTGACACAGCACAATTGGCTGGGCCTCTCCCGTTGATCATTAATCAAGAAAACTCCCTCAATCTTGTCTATAGGCAACCCCATGGAGACATTTTCTCAATCAAGGTTCCCCTTCTCAGATCATTAGCTTGTATCAAGTAAACACAAAACCAATCAGGAAACTCACTTATGATGATATTTTATTTGGGCTGAAATGTGATTTTATTTGTGTGTTAATAAATAAAGTTGCCTGGGGGTCAGAGCTAATAGCAAGCCATTTAGCAGAAGTCTGGCAGTGGTAGCCCACGCCCTTAATCCGATCACCTGACAGGCAGAGTCTCTGAGTGTTCAAGGACATAGCCAGCTTGGTTACACACGCCTTTAATCCAAGTACCAACCATAGAGGCCTGGAGGTCTGCATAGACAGGCAGTGACGAAGAAGTCATGTGGATGGGTTTAGAACCAATGAGAAGGCAGAACAGAAAGTCACTAAAATGACAGACACACAGGAAGTAGGTCCTTTCTTGGGGAAGGACGACAGCAAGGGGAAAGAAGGTGGTCACAGCTCTTGGCTGCTGCGTGAACTCAGGGCTTTTAACTCTGCATTCAGCTCTGTGTTTGTTATTTAATAAGACTGTTCAGAATTACATCTACATGCACTGGACCCAGTGTTCCCTGACTCTAGGCTGGCTGGCCAACAGCCCATCTGTCATCATGGTTGTCGCGTCCTGTCCCGTCCCGTCCCGTCATTCCCCCCCCCCCCCCCATAGTTGCAGTGACGGGCCTTTACACAGGCGCTGTGGCTCTGAACGGAGGTCCTCACGTATGCATCCTAACCACTTCACCTGCTAATCCACCTCTCCACTTCCCTTTTGTGTGTGTTTTGAGATTTTTCTTTTTCTTTTTCTTTTTTTTTTTTTAGAGCTGAGGCCCGAACCCCAGGCCTTGCGCTTTCTAGGCAAGCTCTCTACCACTGAGCTAAATCCCCAACCCCTTGAGATTTTTCTCTAGGTATCCCAGGCTGACCTCAGATTCACGACCTTCCTGCCCACAAGGGTTAGCATTACAAGCGTTTGTCATTACCCCGGCTCTATGGCATCTTCTGCAAGGTGACGACAGCAGAGTCACTGACAAAAAAACTTGGAGTGACTTGACAAAAGAGGAAAGAATTCAAGGCCAAGGGCCTCCAATTAGAAAGTTTTCTTGTAAGCCAGGCATGGTGGCATACACCTTTAATCCCAGCACTCAGGAGGCAGAGGCAGGCGGATCTCTGTGAGTTCCAGGCCAGCCTGGGCTACCAAGTGAGTTCCAGGAAACGCGCAAAGCTACGCAGAGAAACCTTGTCTCGAAAAACTAAATAAATAAATAAATAAATAAATAAATAAATAAATAAATAAAAACCCTTTCTGGGGAGGCAGAGGCAGGAGGATCTCTGTGAGTTCGAGGCCAGCCTGGTCTCCAAAGCGAGTTCCAGGAAAGGCGCAAAGCTACACAGAGAAACCCTTTCTCGAAAAACCAAAAAAAAAACAAAAAACAAAAAAACACCATTTCTGAGCCAAGCAGTGGTGGTGGCACACACCTTTAATCCCAGCACTTGGGGGCAGAGGCAAGTGGATCTCCGTGAGTTCGAGGCCAGCCTGGTCTACAGAGTGACTTCCAGGACAGCCAGGGCTGTTACACAGAGAAACCTGGTCTCAAAAAAACAAAACACAACAACAAAAAAAATTATTTTGTTAGCATGTAACTCTGCAAGAGCAACAGAGCGATATTATTACATAACATAGTCATTCTTAGTGATGTGTGTTGATCTTCCTTTACTCTTAGAGGTCCTGATTTGAAACCACAAAGACCTGGACTAGGGCTGATTGAGGAAGAAAGATCCAAAGGAAAGCAGTCTTTTCCTATCATGAGGAGGAGGTTATTCGCCTTGGGGGGGGGGGGGGTGGAGTTGTAGTGAGCAGGAGGCCAGGGCTGCTGTAAGGGAAGGGTTGGCCCAGGAGCATAGGGCTTCATGTTAGTCATAAAGGGAGGCCAGAGAGGGCTGGCAAGGAGGTCTCACATGCGCCCCCTTCAGGGATGCAAAGGCAAGTTCAAACTAGCAGTTAGGTTAACCCTCGCCTCTTCTCTATTTCTCCTTTGTAAATAATCATCTGGTGCCCCCTTCTGACCTATGGGGACACCAGGTAGGCACATGGCACATATGGATTTATATATAAAACACTCATATATATGGAGGCTAGAGAGATAGCGCCACACTGTTTTTGGTTTTTCTAGACGTGGTTTCTCTGTGTAGTCCTGGCTGTCCTAGAACTCAATCAGTAGACCAGGTTGGCCTTGAACTCAGAGATCCTCCTGCCTCTACCGCCCTAGTGCTGGGATTAAAGGCGTGTGCCGCCACACTGGGCTCCACCTCCGCAGTTAAGAGCACTTAACTCTTGTAGAAGATTCTGGTTTGTTTCCTAGCATCCATATGGTAGCTCATAACTGTCTGTAACTCAGCTTGGAGGGGATCTGAACTTGACTGGTACTGCACACACATGGTGTACAAACATACCCTCAGGCATATTCACCTATAATTAGAAAGAAATCTAAAAATAAACCATATACACATACAATAAAAATAAATATATCCTTTAAAATTATTTCCTATTCTAGCCACATTTATTTATTTATTTAGAGGTAGGATCCTGCTTTGTATCCATGGCTAGCTTAGAACTTACTGTGTAGACCTGTGGTCTCCAACTGGCAGCATTTAGGCTATTCTCCTGCCTCTGCTTCCTGAGGGGGGTGCTTGGGATTATAGGCATGTGCCACTGTGGTTTGTGTTAACAATGTAGTGGGACTGAAGGAAAGGATGGTGAGGAAAGGACTCTTTATACTTTTTTTTTAAAGATTTATTTATTTATTATGTATACAGTATGTATGACTGTAGGCTAGAAGAGGGCACCAGATCTCATTATGGATGGTTGTGAGTCATCATGTGGTTGCTGGGAATTGAACTCAGGACCTCTGGAAGAGCAGTCAGTACTCTTAACTTCTGAGCCATCTCTCCAGCCCCCCGGACTCTTTACCTTGTTAAATTTTATTTTATGTGCATTGGTGTTTTGCCTGAATGTGTGTCTGTGTGAGGGTATAAGATCCCCTGGAACTGGAATTACAGACAGTGTGAGCTGCCATGTGGGTGCTGGGAATTGAACCTGGGTCCTCTGGAAGAGCAGCCAGTGCTCTTAACCATGGAGCCATCTCTCCAGCCCCTGAGGGAAAGACTCTTCTACTATCTTCCTCCTTTCCTTCCCTCCCTAGCTTTGTGGGGGTAGACAAATTTATTCATTTATTCATTTTGTGTCTACGTATATGGTGAATGTGCACCCATGTGTGTGTGGAGGCCAGAGGTCAACATTGGGAATCTTCCTCTCTCACCTTTCTTTCTTTCTTTTTTTTTTTTTTTGTTTTTCAAGACATGGTTTCTCTGTGTAGCTTTGGTGCCTGTCCTAGATCTTGCTCTGTAGACCAGGCTGGCCTCGAACTCACAGAGATCCTCCTGCCTCTGCCTCTCGAGTGCTGGGATTAAAGGTGTGCCCCACCACCACCCGGCTCCATCTTCTTCTTCTTCTTTTTTTTTTTTTTGTGACAGGTTTTTATCACTGTCTAAGATCTCTGTTGCTATGATAAAGACCATGACCTGCTATGAGATGTCTTTCTGTAGGATGTGGCTATGTTGTTCCCATTGGTTAATAAATAAGCTGCTTTGGCCTATGGCAAGGCATCTTAGAAGCAGGCAGGAAATCCAAGCAGAGATACAGGAAAGAGAAAGGCAGGATGAGAGACTCACACCACCCAAGAAGCAACAAGATGTCAGCAAACCAGTAACAGCATGGCCATGGGCAATGTGGCAAAACAGACAAATAGGAATAGGTTGAGTTAACTTGTAAGAGCTAGCTAACAAAAAACTTGAGCCACAGCCAAACAGTTTGTAATTAATATTAAGCCTCTGTGTAATTATTTTATAAGAGGCTATGGACTGCGGACAGGAGAGATTGGTTTGGACCACAGGCTGGGGCAGACCGGAGAAACTTCTGGCTATTTGTGTTTACTTGGGACGGAGTGGCTGTGGGACTGGGCTGGACACAGGAACACTTCCAGCTACAGTGACCAAAGAAAACTTGGCGAGGAAAGGGTTCACTTGGCATATAGGTCATCAGGGGAAGCCAAGGCTGGAACTCAGGGCAGGAACCTGGAGGCAGACAGAGGTCATGGAGGAGAGCTGCTTACTGACTTGCTCCCAGTGGCTCCCTCAGCCTGCTTTCTTATGTAACCCAGGACCACCTGCCCAAGGGTGACACAGCACAATTGGCTGGGCCTCTCCCGTTGATCATTAATCAAGAAAACTCCCTCAATCTTGTCTATAGGCAACCCCATGGAGACATTTTCTCAATCAAGGTTCCCCTTCTCAGATCATTAGCTTGTATCAAGTAAACACAAAACCAATCAGGAAACTCACTTATGATGATATTTTATTTGGGCTGAAATGTGATTTTATTTGTGTGTTAATAAATAAAGTTGCCTGGGGGTCAGAGCTAATAGCAAGCCATTTAGCAGAAGTCTGGCAGTGGTAGCCCACGCCCTTAATCCGATCACCTGACAGGCAGAGTCTCTGAGTGTTCAAGGACATAGCCAGCTTGGTTACACACGCCTTTAATCCAAGTACCAACCATAGAGGCCTGGAGGTCTGCATAGACAGGCAGTGACGAAGAAGTCATGTGGATGGGTTTAGAACCAATGAGAAGGCAGAACAGAAAGTCACTAAAATGACAGACACACAGGAAGTAGGTCCTTTCTTGGGGAAGGACGACAGCAAGGGGAAAGAAGGTGGTCACAGCTCTTGGCTGCTGCGTGAACTCAGGGCTTTTAACTCTGCATTCAGCTCTGTGTTTGTTATTTAATAAGACTGTTCAGAATTACATCTACATGCACTGGACCCAGTGTTCCCTGACTCTAGGCTGGCTGGCCAACAGCCCATCTGTCATCATGGTTGTCGCGTCCTGTCCCGTCCCGTCCCGTCATTCCCCCCCCCCCCCCATAGTTGCAGTGACGGGCCTTTACACAGGCGCTGTGGCTCTGAACGGAGGTCCTCACGTATGCATCCTAACCACTTCACCTGCTAATCCACCTCTCCACTTCCCTTTTGTGTGTGTTTTGAGATTTTTCTTTTTCTTTTTCTTTTTTTTTTTTTAGAGCTGAGGCCCGAACCCCAGGCCTTGCGCTTTCTAGGCAAGCTCTCTACCACTGAGCTAAATCCCCAACCCCTTGAGATTTTTCTCTAGGTATCCCAGGCTGACCTCAGATTCACGACCTTCCTGCCCACAAGGGTTAGCATTACAAGCGTTTGTCATTACCCCGGCTCTATGGCATCTTCTGCAAGGTGACGACAGCAGAGTCACTGACAAAAAAACTTGGAGTGACTTGACAAAAGAGGAAAGAATTCAAGGCCAAGGGCCTCCAATTAGAAAGTTTTCTTGTAAGCCAGGCATGGTGGCATACACCTTTAATCCCAGCACTCAGGAGGCAGAGGCAGGCGGATCTCTGTGAGTTCCAGGCCAGCCTGGGCTACAGAGGGAGTTCTGGACATCGAGGGCTACCCAGAGAAAATACCCTGTCTCAAAAATAGAAACCAACCAACAAAAAAAGTTTTGTTGTAGAAGGTCTGTCATAGGTGGAAAGAGATGTCACTGGTGGATTGTAATTCGGGATGAAAGTCAGCAACTGGGACAGGATGTTTTATGGAGACAGAAAGAACAGAGAACTGTGACTGAAACAGGAAGGCTCCTCAGATGCCTTAAACCAGTGAGAAACTTGATTCAATCAGTTCTTCAAATTTTGTGCCAGCCAGGGATCTACTTCACCCTGCGCATCTCTTAGTGAACCTGAATGCAAGAGATAAAGTTTCCCACTCAAATTGGCTACACATTAAGGACAATGTTTGGCTCACAAGTTTGAACGGTGGAGTAGGCTTTCGAACTGACCTGGAGTGTACCCCAGGTCCATTTCTAGTAATTCTCTTGGACTCTGCTTTCTTCCTTATGTCAATGTTTCTCCTTATGCTGGTTTTGAAGAATGTGCTAAAGCTAGGCTGGCAAGATGGCTCAGGGGCATAACAGCCTTGCCCCTCAAGCCTGATGACCGGAGTTCAATCCCCAAGACCTATGCTGGGGAGGATAGAACTGATTCCCAAAGTGGTCCTCTGACCTTCCACGTGCTCATTGTGGCACACAGTTGCCTGCCCCTCACGCACCACATCATTCACACTCACACAGACACAGACACACACACACACACACACACACACACACACACACACACACACAGAATATGTATGTATGTATTATTAAAAAGAATGCTTTCACTCACTCTTTTGACTTCTCCCATGTGCTCATGACTATGTTGGGGGGGGAAAGGGGACTTTTTCCCCCTCTAGATTTGACTTTCAATGCCTACATTGGGTCTCATTTAGGACAGCCCTGAACCATTCCTTGGGACCAAAAGCAATGTTTGTGCTTATTTAAATCACTTGGCAAGGGATTTGGCCAGGATCCGTGGACAATAAAGGGGACCCTCAGAACCAGAGTGAAACAAAGAGAAACTAACCACAAAGCCCAGCAGAGCGGGTCCAGAAGGCAGTGGAAATGATTCCAGAGCGAAAAGATACAGAGTTGGCGGTCGTTAGCATTGATGTTAATTTGAAGACTTGGGAGAATTTGAGATTATTTAGAGGGATGGTGTTTTGTGAGAAGAACAAGAGAAGACAGAGGAACAGAGGACCAGTTCTGGGTGATGGAAGACAGCAGAGGAAGGAGAGATGGGACCATGGAGGCAGTATTTACAGAGCCAAAGCGGGACCAGCTACTTATCTCTGAAGGGCACGGCTTGAATGTTTAAGAAGGGGATTTTTCAGTGCTGGGGAGATGGTTGGATCTATGAAGGGCTTGCCTTGCAATCGTGAGGAACTGATGTTCATTCCTCAGGACCCACATTTTAACAATGCCAACGTAGCTCAACAAGCTGGCTCAGCAGGGTCTCTGGCCTGGGATCAATTTTTTTTTTAAGTAGGTAGTGCCGAGGGCAAGGGTACTCTACATCTACAATATGCATTTGCCGCTGGAGCACACCAGCATTCATACACATTTGGTTTTTAGTTTTCTTAGTTCCCCGACGCAGTGTACTTCTCCATAGGCAAATGCTCTCCCCGTTTATTTCATTTTCTCCATCACAATGTCCTTCAAAGTTTGTCTCTAATTTTTAAAAATTTATTTATTTTTACGGTATTGTGTTTTTGTGCGTAGGAGCATGCACAGCACATGTGTGATTAGAGAATAGCTTTGGGGAGACAGTTCTCGCCTTAGACTTGCCTGAGGCATGCTTTCTCTTGTTTCTGCTGCTGAGGATGTGTACCCCACGCTGGCTGGCCTGAGAGATTCTTGAGTGAGTCTCCTGTCTCCACCTCCCAAAGCCCTAATGGACTGCTAGGATTTCAAATGCATGCCACCACATCCCACTTTTTACATAAATCCCAGGGAGCCAGCTGAGCCCTCCCTCCAGCACTTGGTTTTGTTTTGGGGGACAGGGTTTCCCTTAGTATCCTTATGTTGCCTTGCCTGGCCTAGAGCATGTAGATCAGCCTGGCCCTGAACTCATAGAGATCCACCTGCTACTTCTGAAGGGCTGGGATTAAAACCAGGCAATAGGCTTGGCCAAGGTGGCATATGCCTTTAATCCCTGCTCTTTGGAGACAGAGGCTGGGTTCAGTTCCCAGCACCCACATGGTGACTGACACTGTCTCTAATTCCAGCTCCAGGGCATCCAGCACCTTCTTCTGGCCTTCGAAGGCACGCACAAAGTACAAATCACTCATATGCATAAAAAAAATTTTTATATTTACAAATTTATTTTTTTTTTTAGTCTCAAAAATACATATAGATGAAAACCTGCTCTGCAAATGCAGACAGGCCTTGCCCATCATGTGGTATTCTTTCTGTCACAAAACACTGTCGTATGAAGATCAGCACATAGCTCTGAAACACACCATTTACAAGCACACGTACTCTAAGTAATGGCCTCCTTTCTATTCACACAGACCCCAGGTGGGAACTTCAGAAGTCATCACCTCCCTACAGAGCCCTGTCTACACAGGCGTCACCGAGTATCTGTTTAGCTTCGACCGTCAATAATGAGGTCATGCGGTAAATTGTCACTCCCAAAGACATGCAAAATGAACTTCTATGACTCAAAGCTTTGGTATATGCTGGAGGTTGTTTTGGTGACACCCGGAGCTTACTAAGATTCTCTGTTCTACGGTTTGTCGTCCCCCCCCCCCCCCCCCCCCCCCCCCCCCCCCCGCCCAACAAAACTCCTGGTCCACCAAGTTCAACGACTATATAGGTCCCAAGAAACTGCACAAAGGGAACAAGCCACAGTCCTCTTTCCAAGGGCTTACGTTCCCTGTGCAGCAGTTCGGAAGGCGCCCACCACAGCCACACACTTGGTCCAAAACTCGACATGCTGTCGTTGGTGAGGTTGTTCTTAAAACACGCGCCCACAGTCAGACGGCTGCTGCACCGAGTTCAACAGAACACCCGGTGAGAGTTCTCACAGTGCAAGCCAGCTGGGCAGTCGCGCTGGAGAGTCAACCCAAGGCCTCCGCTCAGAACGGTTTCTGATAGTGTGGGGTGCTTCTCAGTTGCTAACCGTGAGACACCATTTCCTCCTCCTCCTCCTCCTCCTCCTCCTCCTCCTCCTCCTCCTCCTCCTCCTCCTCCTCCCTGTCTGCTTCAGAGGTGTCTGAAGACTCATGGAGCAAGACATAGTCCCTGCTGCTGAACCCAAATTTAAGGACATCCTTTTCCTTCAGCTCGTAGTATCTCTGTGGCTCGATTCGCTTGCTATTCAAGAAGGTTCCGTTGCTGGAGCCGAGGTCAATGATGTAGGGCTTCACGGTCCGACCAACTGTGCCGTCAGCACGCGTGTGCTCCACAAGCCGGTACTGGAAGACTGCATGCTGCTTTGAGCAAGAGGGATGGTCGATGGGAATGTCGGCGATGAGGCGATCTCGACCCAGAAGGTAAGCACTCTGCCGGTGGATGAACATGACCGGAAGCATGTTGTCATTTTTAAAGGGGTAGAGACGCCACCGTTTTTTGGGGATCCGGGCTTCTGGGGGTTCGCTGTACTTAATGACCACACCCCGGAAGGTATTGGCGTCCTCAAGTAGTGTCCCGGAAAGTTCAAGGCTTCGTTTTTCTTTAACAGGCACCTCTTCGCTTCTGTTAGCAGCAGGGCGAGGGATCACCTCGTGAGCCTCACCTTCCTTCTGCTGGCGATGCTCCTGGCGGCGCCTGGCATTATGAAAGTCCCTCTCTTCGTCCTGGGCCTGCAGCTTCTGGCTGTCTCCATGCCGACCCTGCCCACGGACCGGCCTCTCATCCCAGCTGCTCCTTTGGCGGGAACGACCCTGGTGCTGGTCTCGCTCTCGGTTCCCCGCTCCCCTCTGCAGCCGTTCTGATGACTGCCGGTGCTGCAGATGCTCTGGACCTCTCGGTGGATGGTCCTCACGTTCCTGCTTCACTCTGACCGCGGAGTAGTGGGAGCTCCGGCTTCTCTTGGCCGGTGGAGACTCGCTTCTTCTCCCTGAGGACTTGTGTTTCCTTTTGCCTGGGGACCGACTCGAACTAGCACAGGCTGGGGCGTCGGGTAGGCAGCGCGAGACAGGTTCGGGGCTCAAAGGCTCCTGCTTCACCTCCAGGGTCGCCAGCGCGTCATCTGCCGGGTGGGACCGCTGCCAGCTTCGCTCCTGCTTGGCCTTCATTCTGAGAGCCGATGCATGTCCTTTGAGCCACTGGAGCCCTTTTGTTGTTGTTTTCTAGACAGGGTGTCTCTAGCTTTGGGGCTAGGGGATGGCTGTAGACGAAATTCTAAACAGTCTTATTAAATGAGATACTCAGAGCCAAATATAGAGTTAAAAGCCCAAGAGATCAGAGCACCAGCGAACAGCCTTTAGCTTGCTTGCCACGCTGCCTCGCTGCCCTCGCTTCTACTGAGAGCCCTTCTTCCTGTGTCCTGCCTTTTTATTGCCTTTCTGTTCTGCCTTCTCATTGGCTCTAAATTCAACCACATGACTTCCTCGTCACTTCCTGTCTATATAGACCTCCAAGTCTCTATGGTTGATACTGGGATTAAGGGATTAAAGGATTAAAGGTGTGTCGCCATGCTTGGCTGTGTCCTTGAAAACACACGAGACTCGGCCTGCCATGTGATTGAATTTAGGGCGTATGCTACCACTGCGGGACTTCTGCTAAATGACTATGACCTCTGATCATCAGGCAACTTTATCAACATACAAATAAAATCACATTTCAGCACAATAAAATATCACCATATTTCCCCTTTCTATTCTCAGTTCAGCTGAATTCCATTTGCATGAGGACTCAGAGCCTTCCAGTTGAGGAAAGAGGATTGGCTGAGAAGTTGGTGAGATGAGATTAGCTGTGGCCTGTTCTGCTTCTCTGACCTTTTAGAATTCACTCCAATACCTGGCTCCCAGGTATTTGTTTTTATTAATAAGACCTTTTAAGGTTTGTGTTACATCCTACATTGGGGAAGGGGTTTTGCTTTTGTTTCTGCAGGAAAAGAAAATCTATGGATACCAACAAAAGTAGTAAAAATTCACTTTGAACAGGAGAAACACCTTGATGAGAAGTAATAGCTCATCCACCCATGTGATAACTCTACAAGATGTAAGAAAAATTCAACAAACCAGGGTCAGAGCAGGGTTCTGTTTATTGTCTGCGGTGGGATGGTCTGTATGGCAAATGTATTGCTCTGATTGGTCAATAAATAAAACACTGATTGGCCAGTGGCTAGGCAGGAAGTATAGGCAGGACCAACAGAGAGGAGAAATAAAAGAACAGGAAGGCAGAAGGAGACACTGCCAGCGGGCCGCTAGGACAAGCAGCATGTGAAGATGCCGGTAAGCTACGAGCCATGTGGCAAGGTATAGATTTATGAAAATGGATTAATTTAAGCTATAAGAACAGTTAGCAAGAAGCCTGCCACAGCCATACAGTTTGTAAGCAATATAAGTCTCTGTGTTTACTTGGTTGGGTCTGAGCGGCTGTGGGACTGGCGGGTGACAAAGATTTGTCCTGACTGTGGGCAAGGCAGGAAAACTCTAGCTATATTTGTCTTTACATGATAATAGAAATTCCCATCTTCAAGAAATCATAAGGCATAAAAGAAGGACCTATTGGTACTAATATACTCTACAGGGTAATATCTCACTGCTTAACATCAATATCTCTTTAACTCTAGAATAGTTGTGGTCCCAATTCAATTATAAATCAAGCTGGAATGTGACTCTCTCCTTCTCTAACGCCAAGCATGTTGCTAAGAGAAAAAAATAGAAGATTGTGTCTCATATCAGAAAAGCCAACTGGTGTGGGACAGAAGAAAACCAATAATCTAGGGACCATTGTTGTCAAGATTCTATTTTTCTCCATGCTTATTCTTGATTTCTGGGAATCCTTCTTCACATGTCATGTCATCTTTATATCCAAACTTTCCATTTTGATATTAATAATGTTCAAGTTTTCCACAGTGAAAAAAAAATCTGTCTAATAGCAATCCCTAAAGTCTCCAGAAGGAAGATGGAGCCCACAACACTGACTCTACCCAGTCCATAATGATGTCATTAAACCAAAAAACAGTACTCAATGATCAGCTTTGAACTGGGAACTCTTCAGGACAGTTCCAAGATGAGATGGTCCATCACAGTACACTTTTAGCCAGAATCTCAGACAACCTTACCCATCACTCTGAGACTGGCTGCAGACTCTACAGCTAGCCCTATTGAGACCTAACTATCTCAGCTTTCTTACAGGACCCCACAGAGATACACTTGCCCCCTAAACAGCAGGAAGCAATTCTAAGAAAACGATGCCCCTTCCCAAAAGTTTCATTTTTCTCAGAGTTGTGGATGGATGGTTATAGGGTTGGAACAATAAAATTTACACTCAGTGTACTCAGGTATAGCATATTAAGGTAGATCATTGTCTCTACTAGTAAACTGATTTAGCAAACTATCAGCCTAGGATAATTTGCAGTGATATGGATTCTTGTATGTTTGATACAAATGTAAACTATTCTTATATTCCTATTTAAGATAATTTGTATATTGTTACAAATACAAATCTACAATTGTTGTATTGTACATATATTCCTACTCGTTTGAAATATTTGTAGCC
Organism: Peromyscus maniculatus bairdii; assembly: GCF_049852395.1. NCBI lineage: Eukaryota > Metazoa > Chordata > Mammalia > Rodentia > Cricetidae > Peromyscus > Peromyscus maniculatus. The sequence continues at coordinate 60,969,726 of NC_134861.1, read as the reverse complement.
GGGTGACTGACGGTGGCACACGCCTTTAATCCCAGCACATGGGAAGCAGAGCCAGGCATATATCAGAGTTCGAGGCCAGCCTGGTCTACAGAGCGAGCTCCAGGACAGGCACCAAAACTACACAGAGAAACCCTGTCTGGGGGGAAAAAATAGAAATATTTTGTATATGGATACAAATGTAAAATTATATTTGTTATACTGTATGTATGTTCTACCTCTGTTTAGGATACTTTGTATATTGATACACATTAAGGATATTGTTGTCCTACTGTGTATTGCAGGACATGTTTCTACCTTTGTTTAAGATATTTTGTTGCCAGGGGTGGGGGGATGGGGGGGTGGGGGGGGTGGGGGGCACGCCTTTAATCCCAGCACTTGGGAGGCAGAGCCAGGCGAATCTCTGTGAGTTAGAGGCCAGCCTGGGCTACCAAGTGAGTTCCAGGAAAGGTGCAAAGCTACACAGAGAAACCCTGTCTCAAAAAACCAAAAAAAAAAGATATTTTGTGTATTGTCACAATTTTTACATCATTGTCCTTATACTGTACATCTGTTTACAGACAGTTTACCTTGATGTGTAAAGTCTTAGCCTTTATGTTGTTTAGGTAGATAAGACTTATAGATTAATAGTCACCCATGAGTGTCACGTCTATAGTTACGTTAGGTTCTCCAGCTTTACAGAAACATGTCAGATAAATAGGTAATCTTCAAAGACTTCATAGACCTAGAGAATATGGCATTGAAATGTTTTGATAACTTAGAATTCTGTTGACATGAGACACGATTGCTCCTGGCAGCACTGATCTGATCCAGAGAGAATGTTGGGCTTCTAAAACATTTCCATTTGGAAGTTTGTCTTCTTCTTGGCACAAAGTGGCCTGCTGGGCAGAGAACTGCCCTTGCCATAACTGCTGACAGTATGAACACTGTCCTTTCCAGACGAGCAGGACACAAGGAAAAGCAACTACTGAATTTGTCAAGACAGGGTAAGATAGTCTTCAAAATTCCTGCTTCTCAAAATGGTCTGCCAGGTATTCTAGGCCTGTAGCCAAACTGGATGCCCCAACGATGCTGAGAAACTTTAGGTGACTTCATAGGTTGCCAGCTGTCTCTGTCCATTCTCACAAGAATTTTGGGAATTGCTTGCTTGCATTTTCTGTTTTCTCAGGTATTATTATGTTTTTCCTCAGGTCTTTGATGGAGTTGAAGACTAGATAGTTACAGTTACAATCTTCTGGTATCTTAGCTAGAACATATTAAGTACTAGAGTTAGACTCTTCAGGATAGAAGAGCTATTGGTGTAATCTTGGTAATGTGTCATTTACTGATGATTTGGACTCTTCTGGACATTCAGCGTGTCTTTCTTTCTTTTTTCTTTTGGTGTCTTTTTTTAATATAAGATTTATTTATTTATTTATTATGTATACAGAAGAGGGTGCCAGATCTCATTACAGATGGTTGTGAGCCACCATGTGGTTGCTGGGAATTGAACTCAGGACCTTTGGAAGAGCAGGTGGTGCTCTTAACCTCTGAGCCATCTCTCCAGACCCCAGAGTGTCTTTCTTGTTTGATGTTGTTCTTGTTGGTTGTAGTTCCATTTTTGTTTATGTGATTACCCTTTGTTTTCCTGGACAATACTTGATAATCATTCTTACTGTATCTAGTTTGCATTAAGTTTAGAACCTTCTTCTTTAGACAAAAAGGGGAAATGTAGTGGTATTTGCTCTGCCCATGACCTTGGGCTATAGGGCCCGAAGGAGGCGGTGCTTCTTGCCTGTTGCCTGTGACCTCTTAAAAGTAAAGGGAGAGGGGTCACGAAACCCCTCCCCTGCTGCCTGCTGCGGTCCCACTGCCAGGCGGATGCGCTCCTGGTCAGATCAGAAGACGACTTCCACGGTCTACTCCATTCTGTATTCGTGAGTGTATTCCCTCTATTTTCCCCGACGAATTTCCCTAACGCTCCTTAACCAGCATCTGGTGGATTCATCACATTATAATAGCTTATTTGGGTTTGTAGTGTTGGAAGCTACACTCCCTGGTTAGTTTGCTCCCAATGCTTTTGTGCCAGAGTGGAGACAAATCACGTTACAGGAACAGGAACATATAGAGGAGGCCCACCTCAGCCACTATTCCACCAGTCCTTACTGAGGACACACCCACAACAGACTAATCTCTCCATAGGCTCAACTTTTTTTTTTTTTTTTTTTTTGAGATGGGTGTTTCTCTGTGCAGCCCTGGCTGTCCTAGAACTCACTCTGTAGACCAGGTTGGCCTCGAACTCAGAGATCCACCTGCCCTCTGCCTCCCAAGTGCTGAGATTAAAGGCATGGGCCACCACCGCCCAGCTAGCTAGGCTCAACTCCTTAAAGGTTCCCCACCTCCTTAAGCTGTGGATCAGGAGACCAAGCTTTTAATGCATAGAGGCCCTTGGCAGACACCCCTGCCAAACCTTACCAATAGCTGAAGAAGACGGCATTTGCTCAAATAACTCTACGTGCATGTCTCCAGCGCCTGCAGGAAAGGGAGGATGTCATCACTGCAAAGGCTCCCCCTCTGTAAGGACTCCGGAGTAGCCACGCCAGGCCCCTAGCTTCCTCTGTGTAAGGTGTGGAGCCAGATGCAGTTTCTCTTTGAAATCAGAATGCTTTGGTGAATCAGACAGCCCAAACTGGAGTCTTGGCCAAAGAGTTTGGTAATTTGATGGCTATGTAGGTAATATTCTTGCCAAATATCATCTCACCAGCCTAGCTGGAAGCAGGTGTGAAGCATCCGTGTGACAGATATTAATGATCAGCGTTGAAAGGGTGGTGTAAGCTACAGCCACAGCCACACCTCACAGGCCCGTGGTTGCCACACAACACTACCAATCCAATGTTTATGCCCTGGCCTGGATTGGTGCGGGAACTTCAGGAATGCAGTGTGTGCTTATTCTTGGTCTGCTGAAAACAAGTGTCACAATATATCCCACTCTCTTGGCTGAGTCAAGGCCTTTAAAATTTCTCTTAGGGACTGGAGAACAGCTCGTTGTTAAGAGAGTTTCCTACTCTTGCAGAAGATTAGGGTTCAATTCCCACGTGGTAGCTTGTTGGGGAATATTATTTAAAAGTGTGTTGCTTCTGTTTAGGTTGCATTTGTTTAACTCTGTGAAACCGTGTTACTGTGCCTGTCTGCAACACCTGATGGTCTAATAAAGAGCTGAACGGTCAATAGCAAGGCAGGAGAAAGGCAGGCAGAGAGAATAGACAGAAAGAGAAATCAGGGAAGTAGGAGGAAGAAATGAGCGAGGCAAGGGAGAGGACACTAGGGGACAGCCACCCCGCCACCCAACCACCCAGCCAGCCAGGGAATAAGAAGGAAAGAAAAGTTATACAGGAATAGAGAAAGATAAAAGCCAGAGGGACAAGACACATGGGTTAATTTAAGGAAAGCTGGCAAGCAACAAAGCAAGCTAAGGCTGGGCATTTATAAGAATAAGCCTGAATATGTGATTTATTTGGGAGCTGGGTGGCAGGCCCCCCATAAGAGCGAAAATAACCAACAACAGTAGCTTACCGCCAAGTCTCCTGTAGCTAGAAGATTTAGAAGCAAACAGGGGCCCCTTTTTCTTTAAATACAGCACTATGTATTTCTACCAGGTAAAAATTACACACAAACTATAAAAATCCCGATACTTTCTTAGTATCTTGAATATCAGCTTGGAGCTCTTTTTTTTCTTTTGGTTTTGTTTTTTTCGAGACAGGGTTTCTCTGTGTGGCCCTGGCTGTCCTGGAACTCGCTCTGTAGACCAAGCTGGCTGGCTTGGAACTTGCTTGCTATGTAGACCAGGCTGGCTTTGAACTCTCGAAGATTTCCCTGTCTCTGCCTCCCAAATGCTAAGATTGAAGATATGTGCCATCATGCCTGGCCCAAATGTAAAACCTTTAAAATAAAAAAAAAATTAAGTCAGTAATTAATCGATCTCCTCCATAGAGTATATTAGTTTATTATCTTTCTTTTCAAGATTTACTTATTTTTATGTGTAAGAGTGTTTAGCCTGCATGTACATGTCTGTACCATGTGCATGAAGTACCCTTAGAGGCCAGAAGAGGGTATCATGGACTGGATTGCAGACAGCTGTGTGCTGCTGTGTGGGAACTGGGAAGAACCCAGGTCTTCTGGGAAAGCAGCCAGTGTTCTTCAGTGTTAAGCCATTTCTCCAGCCTTAGTTTAGTGTCTCTTAATAGGCCTTTTCCTTCATGGTTTGCCTTTGCAATGCATTAGTTGAAGAAAGGCCATTTGAAATGTATAGTTTTTTTTTTTTTTTTTTTGCATTTTAATCCTTTGGGTATAATCATTATGATACCAGAAATTTGGGGGAATCCCTTCATGGTTGACATATTACTCGGGAAGTTGGGGTCCCCTTTTGTAGGATTTAAGAACAGACACAGAACAAAGTTCAAAGATAATTTTATTGGAATTTAGAAGAAGCCGGGCGGTGGTGGTGCACGCCTTTAATCCCAGCACTAGGGAGGCAGAGCCAGGTGGATCTCTGAGTTCGAGGCCTGCCTGGGCTACAGAGTGAGCTCCCAGGACAGGCTCCAAAGCTACACAGAGAAACCCTGTCTCAAAACAAAACAAAACAAAATTTAGAAGAAAAACTCCAGGCAGGCAAGAAGAGAGAAAACCATGCCTTTTGAATTAAGTTGGCATGTTTCACAGTGGAACTCAGAAGTCAACTATGTGGCAGACTAGCAGCCTCGTGGCAAAGCTGAGAGGTGGCTCCAGAGAAAGAGAAAGGAAGTTCAAAGTGTAAGGCCCAGAAGAAAGAAAAAGGAGAAAAAGTTATGCCAACCAAACAGCCTGGGGGGGGGGGGGGCTCGGTAGCGCCTGCACCAGATTTTCTAAGTCTGAGGGGGTTTTTTTTGTTTTTGTTTTTTTAATTTCATTTATTTATTTATTTTATTTTATCTTATTTATTTATTTAAGAGGGCGCCAGATCTCATTATAGATGGTTGTGAGCCACCATGTGGTTGCTGGGAATTGAACTCAGGACCTCTGGGTTTTTTTTTTTTTTTATAATTAATGTGTTTGGCTACTTCCACCTCCTGTCTATCATCTGCTGACCCTTGCAGTGGGTGTTGGTTGGCTCCTAAGTACACCATGTGGGGGTTCTTCCAGTACTGTTAGAAATAAGGTCTGGTGTCAAAGAAAGTGATTAACGCTCTGACTGAAATGTCTTTTTTCCTTTTTTAAAAAAAGATTTATTTAATATGTATACAGTGTACTGCCTGCATGTATCCCTGCAGGCCAGAAGAGGGCGCCAGATCCCATGACAGAGGGTTGTGAGCCACAGTGTAGTTGCTGGGAATTGGGACTCAGGACCTCTGGAAGAGCAGCCAGTGTTCTTAATCACTGAGCCATCTCCCCAGCCCTGACTGAAGTGTCTTAATGAGGCAAAACTTAGATCAAGTGGGTGGGGGGCTCCAAATAAAATAGGTGATGACTGTGCCCTTTTCACATTGGCTCGGGGCTGATCTCTCAGTGTTTAGGGATTGGTGCAAAGGAACCAAAGGAGGGGGTGGCGGTCACTGCTTCAGGCTCTCAAATTCCAGGAACGTAAGAAGCCTTTATGTAAACAGAGTTTTTACCTGGTGGTAGTGGGATCTAAAACTTTTGCATAAAAGGTTTTACAAGGTGAGAGAGATAAAAAGATTTGAATTCCTTGTTGGAAACACTGGTTTTATAGTATTTGATAGAAAAAACTCATGTTTGGCTTTTTTGTTGTTGTTGTTGTTGTTGGTTTTTCAAGACAGGGTTTCTCTGTGTAGCTTTGAGCCTTTCCTGGAACTCGCTTTGTAGACCAGGCTGGCCTCGAACTCACAGAGATCCGCCTGACTCTGCCTCCTGAGTGCTGGGATTAAAGGCGTGTGCCACCACCGCCCGGCTATGTTTGGTATTTCTTACCCCACCATGAAGGTCCAGTTGGGGAAGTTTTCCTGGAAGCTGCAGACTGAGAACTGGCCTGTCTGAAGAATGCTCAACACTGGTCTCTGCCCACTGGAGTGGCAAATCAACAAATCCCTCAGACCCCCAGGTCAGCACTGCTTGTAGTGGAATCTTTCAGGGGTGTGCCAGAATTTTTAGGAACTAGTCAACGTTAACTAAAACTACATTTGAAGCCTGTTACCAAAACTCTTCTATAACACGTATCATAATTGCGCATATTTACCACATCAAAGTGGCCTTGACTGCCTTGTTCTTCTTGTATCCCTCAGTCCCTACCTGTTACAGGACCCTCCTGGCTTGACCACCCCACCCCCTTTCCCTGAACCCTCCAGTTCCGGGGGTGCTGGGCTGCTCATCCCTATATCATCCAATCATGTTGGTTACCGCTCTCTTTGTACCTTTGGGCCTCCTGGGTGTGGCACCTGGTTCCCCTTCCCTCTCTCTTCCCCTCCAGCGTGCTCCACATGGCACAGCTCAGCCTGGTCACAGGTCCACTCTGGACTTGCTCAGATGTCCCTGCCAATGGCTATGGTCTCCCACATATCTATACTAAACGTTCTCCTCCACCATACTTAGGAGCAGTCATGTTCCTTTTTTATTTTTATTTTTTCCTATTCTATTCACTGGTACCAAAACCCTGGACCAGTCATGCCCTTTCCTTTTTATTTCTTTTTGTCTCATTCAACAAGCTGCCCTACTGTTAAGCCTCAGGCCACTGATTAGGCTCATACTATTATTACCTTCTAGGCATCTTTGTCTGCAGGTATTGATTGGGTTTATTTTCTCTGCCAGTTAAAGAATTAACAGGCAGGAAACATCTCCAATGAATCAGGTATCAGTAGCAACAGGGAAATTCTTTGTTGTTTTTTTCAAGACAAGGTTTCTCTGTGTAGCTCTGGCTATCCTGGAACTTGCTCTATAGACCAGGCTGGTCTTGAACTCAAAGATCCACCTGCCTGTGCCTCCCAAGTGCTGGGATTAAAGGCTGCTACAGGGAAATTCTTAAACATAGCAAACAGAATCAACCAGTAAAATGTTTTTATTAAGGGAGGGAGGAAACACATTGGGCATACAGAGAAAAGATGCTCTGCAAAATAGAGCTGAGATTCAGGAAACCAAAGCATTGAGGGCTGGGACTTTTAAAGTTTCTGAAATGAAGCATTAATCTAGTTAATCTTTATCAATAAAAATTGGGAGTCAGATATCAGGGTAGGAACCTAAAGATCAGAGAAGCAGGGAGCAGCCACCAGCTGCTTCCTATCTCTACTGTTCCTCTGTCCCAGCCTTACCTTACTACTTCCTGTCTCCTCTCTGTCTACAGTCCTCCAAAACTCTATGGTTAATTTTAGTCAGCTAGTGGCTGACTCCGCCCTCTGACTCCAAGCAAGCTTTATTTGTTACACAACATTGAAGGGTCTTCCTCCCCCACTTTAGGTCAGCTTGAAGAAAGACTGGATGGCTGACAGGCACACAACTGTTTTGCAAACATGTTCTGATCTGGCCTTGAACTTATTGAACCAGACCATCAGGAGGGACCTTACTGGCAGGAGAAAAAGCCCACAAGGCCTTTATTTTAAGCTGCCAGGCTTTTGTCTCAGATCAGGTGAAGAAGCAGCCAGTCATCTTGGAAGTTCACCCCTTTATTGCCTAGCCATGGCCCCTCTCCCTATCTGTCTGCCTGTCAGGGTGTCTGATTCCTAGGCCCTCGATACTAGTAAAAAATGGTCTATATTTCTCCTTAATTTCCTACAAATCCATTCTTCTCTCTCTCTCTCTCTCTCTCTCTCTCTCTCTCTCTCTCTCTCTCTCTCTCTCTCTTCTTTCATCATGCTAGGAAACAAACACAAGCCTTATGCACACTAGGTAGTCACCCCACTGATGAGCTGTTATCCACAACCCTACAGTTTTTCCTATAAAGGCATCTCTCCAGACCCAACAGGAGGTTGGATTTTATCCTGACCCAACGAAGAGTAAAAGAAAGGAAAACAAATAAGGCATCCCTCAGGAGAAGAGGGAGGAAGCATCGGTTAAGAGACGCCCCATATCTTATTCATATTCACATGAGTATGCACAGCGGTCAAGGACACCAGAAGAACATGGCCTACACAATCAGCTAAGCAGGGTTCTGGGGGCTCACTGAGGTGGCAACCACAGAGCCTGATGGGTTGGACCTAGGTCCTCTGCATATATGTTATGGTTGTTAGCTTGGTGTTCTTGTGGGAATTCCTAACAGTGGGAGAGGGGTGTCTCTAATTCTTTTGCCTGCTCCTGGGATCCTTTTTCTCCTACCAGGTTACCAGGTTGCCTCACCTAGCCTTGATAAGAGGGCTTGTCTCTAGCCTTACTGTATCTTGTTAGGCCATGTTCGGTTGATATCTCTGGGAGGCCTGCTCTTTTCTGAAGGGAAACAGAGGAGGGGTGGATCTGCAGGAGTCGGGAGGGGCTTGGAGGAGTGGAGGGAGAGGAAACTGTGGTCAGGATGAAAAGTATGAGAGAATAATAGATTAAAAACCCAACAAATTCAAAATGCATACTTAAGATTTTTGATATATCCCAGCACCCGCACTCCAGAAAATAGTTTGTTCACAGAAGGCTGCTGTGGATATCGTTTTCTGTATAAATAAAACACTGGTTGGCCAGTGGCCAGGCAGGAAGTATAGGCGGGACAAGGAGAGAGGAGAATTCTGGGAAGTGGAAGGCTGAGTGGAGGAGACACTGCCAGCCTCCACGATGACAAGCAACATGTAAAGATATTGGTATGCCATGAGCCACGTGGCAAGGTATAGATTTATAGAAATGGGTTAATTTAAGATATAAGAACAGTTAGCAAGAAGCCTGCCATGGCCATACAGTTTGTAAATAATATAAGCGTCTGTGTGTTTATTTTATAAGTGGGCTGTCAGACTGCCGGGGCTTGGTGGGACCCAGAGAGAAAACTCCAGCTACAGAAGGCCCTCAATGTAATTTATTATTTTCTTTAAAAGAGAGCCTAGGCTGTCTTCGAACTCACCATATAGCTGAGGAGAGCCTTGCATTCCTAATCTGCACGTGTCTGCCTTCCAAGTGCTGCTGATGCAGAATATGCCACTCGGCCTGAGGCAAGATAATTGATTTTGGAGACAGGGTCTTGCCATGCAGCCCTGCCTGGCCTGAAATTTGATATGTAGACTCAGCCGGCCTTGAACTCACAAAGATCCTTTGGCCTCTGCCTCTGGAGTCCTGGGGTTAAAGGTGTGCACCAGCACACACAGCTTCTCTCACTTCTTTACATGAGCGAGTCGGCACCTCCTTCAAGAGCTGGCTGACATGTGGCCTGCCGTCCCCCAGCCTGCAACTGGACCGGGAGCAGACCGGTCCAATTGACAATTTCTCCACAATTTGAAACAGCAATTTACAGACTTCAAAAGTCCTTTCTTGCTGGGCATGGTGGCGCACGCCTTTAATCCCAGCACTTGGGAGACAGAGGCAGGGGGGATCTCTGTGAGTTCGAGGCCAGCCTGGGCTACAGAGTGAGATCCAGGATAGGCTTCAAAGGAAAAACCCTGTCTTGAAAAACCATTAAAAAAAAAAAAAAAGTCCTCACTCCCTGTGGGTATGTGGGTGTGTGGGAGAGTGTGGGTATTTTACAAAAGTTTTACTGTATGGAGAAGATGGAAAGATCAGCAGAAGGGGCTGGAGAGAAGACTCGGCAGTCATCACTCAGTGCTCTTCCAGAGGACCCAGATCTGGTTGATGGTACCCACACGGCAGCTCAGTCCCAGGGGCTCCAATGCCTCCTCTGGTCTCTTTGGGCTCCTGCATGTATATGGTGCACATATATATGCTCAAGCACAGCCACATACATTAAAAACATTTTTTAAAAAGATTTTGAGGGTTGGGGATTTAGCTCAGTGGTAGAGCACTTGCCTAGCAAGTAAGTGCAAGGCCCTGGGTTCGGTCCTAGTTCCGGGGGGGGGGTGTGTTGGGGGGGGAGTAGATTTTTTATAATAATTTTTACAAGGTCAGGGAGATTAATGGACTTGTCGACCCTTTGATAGAAAATCATTTGTCACTATTGACTGTGCCTCGCTTTTCCATGGCTTCTGGGGATTTGAACTCGGGTCCTCACGCTCGTGTAGCAAGCATTCTTGTCTGCTGTGCCAGCTTACTCGCCCTCATAAGGCCAATTCTAAACCTTCTGTCATGATATATTGCACAGGGGACCCCGAGGTTATCCCGCGTGTGCAGGGAAACATGCTGGCATGCTGGACAGACGCAGCGGCGGCGGGCTGGCCGGTGACTCAAGCCGTGCCAGCATGGGGAGGGAAGAGTCATTCATGACCCAGATGCTGCATCCATGCGGAAATGGTTTATTATAATAGAGAGGCGGAGAGAGAGATAGGAAGGAGAAGAGAGAGAAAGAGAGGAAGAGAAAGGGGTGGAGGGTGAACAAACATCTCATGGGAGGAAAAGCAGGAGAGAAAGAAAGGGAGGAGCTCTTCCTTAAAATGAAGCTTTACATCAGGACGCGGGGAGGTACCAAGGAGCGGGTCAGAATATTAACAGCTTTATATGTATATAATTCTATGTAGTACTTATGTTTTACACATATACATACTTATGATATATATATGTATTCATATGAATGAATGAGAACCAAATATGTAGCTCCTTCATGGATATACCCATGGTCATATCCAGAGAACACATTGGAACTTCTACAACACTTTCAATAGCTTACTTTCCAATTAACTTTCCTCTTTAAGATGCATAGCCTTCTTCTCAAAGTAAAAGATCTCTGATCAGAGACTGATGCTAGATTAAAGCTCTTCTCTGGTTTCAATTCCACTAATTTGACATTTGGATTATGGTGTGTGTGTGTGGGGTGTGTGTGTGTGTGTGTGTGTGTGTGTGTGTGTGTGTGTGTGTGTGTGTGTATCTGTCCTTCAGTGTGCTGAGCTTAAAACCCAAGACTTCTTACAAGCTATGCAAATGATCTTCCACTGATCCACATCTTGAGCCCCAAATGGACTCCACATCAGGACCTTTGTACCATTTGCCTACCTGCCTTTATTTACATTTGGTGCATGATAAGAAACAATCCTACCCTCCTTGAAAAAATAAACAGGTAGTCCATAAAAGGGTCTAATAAAACTCCCAGAAGTCTTCTACTCCTCCAAACTCCACTCCCTTCTCTGTGTGACTTAGGGATTGTCGCTACTTTATTCTCTTATGTTAGGGGTGAAGCAAAACTACCTGTGGATTTAGTCAGATGAAGACAATATCTGAAGTTCTCCTGTAATGCTTAGGGACCCTTCATGATTTACATTCAAGAGCTGGAGAGCGGTGACTGCGTATACTGCTCCTGCAGAGTTCCTGAGGGTGGTTCCCAGCATCCATATTGGGTGGCTCACAATTATTTGTAACTCCAACTCCAAGCCTGTCTTGAAAAACAGGCAAACAGAAAATATATAAAGAAAAAAGGAAAAGGGCAGCAGAGGTGTGTGTATGAAGAGTCTATGAGGACATAGCAATAAGGAGACCATCTGTAAGTCAGGCAGGCTGCCCTCACCAGAAGTCAACCCTCTGGCATTTTGTTTTCCAGCCTCCAGAGGAGTCAGAAAAGTTAGTCATTCCACTGTGGTAGTTTGAATAGATAATAGATTTATGCACCTTTTTTTTTTTTTTCTTTTTTGAGGCAGGGTCTCACTTATGTAGCTCTGGCTTTCCTAGAACTCAGAGATCTGCCTGCCTTACTAAGTAGACCAGGCTGGCCACGAACTCAGAGATCTGCCTGCCTCTGCCTCCCGAGTGCTGGAACTAAAGGCGTGCGCCACCATGCCCTGCTGCAACCACAGTTTTTTGTTTTCTTTTGTTTTGTTTTTTGTTTATTCGAGATAGGGTTTCTCTGTGTAGCTTTGGCACCTGTCCTGGAACTCACTCTGTAGACCAGGCTGGCCTCGAACTCACAGAGATCCTCTTGCCTCTGCCTCCTGTGTGCTGGGATTAAAGGCGTGCGCCACTGCTGCCCCACGCAATTACAATTTTTAGAATGTAAAACTCAGAGCATGCTAGTTATGCCTTTAATCCCAGGAGGAGGGAGGCAGAGGCAAAGGCAAAGGCAGAGACAGAGGCAGGCAGATATCTGAGTTCTAGGACAGTTTGGTCTACGTGGCAATTTCCAGGTCAGCCAGGGCTACATAGTGAGAGCTCATCTCAACAAAGGAACAAAAACGTTGGTGTAGTTAGATATGCCTGCTGTTTCGCATCTCAAGAGACTGAGGTGGGAGGATTGCTTGAGCCTAGATTATGACACACGTCCATGGAACACAAACATACTGCTAAATGGTTGCTGAGAATACTAGCTTAGCAGTAGAGTGGTTGCTAGTATGTACAAAAGATTGATTCCCAGCGTTACAAGGATAAATAATAATGAAAAATACTAATGCATGACATTTGTATTATAAAAGTAATATGTGTTGCTGTGTGGTGGTGGTGCACCACTTTAAGAGGCAGGTGGATCTCTGAGTTCAGGGCAAACCTGGTCTACAGAGTGAGTTCCAGGACAGCCTGGGCTGTTGCACAGAGAAATCCTGTCTCAAAAAACAAAACAAAATGAAAAAAGTAATATGTGGATATGAAAAAAATTTGAACCATACACACAGGTTAAAAAAATAATGGGGGGCTGGAGAGATGGCTTAGTGGTTAAGAGCACTGACTACTCTTCCGGAGGTCCTGAGTTCAATTCCCAGCAACCACATGGTGACTCACAACCATCCATAATGAGATCTGATGCCCTCTTCTGGCCTGCAAGGACACATGCAGGCAGAATAATGTATACATAAATAAATATATTTTAAAAAATGATGAGGCAGTCACTTGTTTTGCCCCATCTCCTTCCAGGGTTGACTAAAGTAATGCTAACTTTGCTTTAGAAAAATTGTTTACAAATGCATACACTTCTATACCATAGAAGTGTAGAAGCATACTGGAATCCACTCCCTATTTATATCTTTAATACTTTTAGACCCTAAGACAATGTGTTTGTCTTTTCTGGATCATCATGCAAAGGCAAATCTGTATTTTTCCTAATCATATAAATGAAAATCAGTATCTCCTTAATAATGCTCTCCATTTAAACTTATTTCACTAAAATAAATTCCTAATGGTAAAATTGGGCCAATTGATTCTTTCCATGGGTGGAATAAAGATTTTTTGCTTACATTAGTATTCATAACAGCAGCAAAATTACAGTTATGAAGTAGCAACAATGTATTTGGGGCTCACCACAATGTTAGGAATTGTATTAAAGTGTTGTGGCACCAGGAAGGTTGAAAACCACTGAACTATACAGGCATGTGCCACCGCATGGGACTTTTTTTTTTTTTTTTAAAGCTTTATTTATTTATTATGTATACAGTGTTCTGTCTGCACACACCCCTGCAGGCCAGAAGAGGGCACCAGATCTCACTACAGATGGTTGTGAGCCACCATGTGGTTGCTGGGAATTGAACTCAGGACCTTTGGAAGAACAAGCAGTGCTCTTAACCTCTGAGCCATCTCTCCAGCCCCCGAAACATAACTGCATTTTTTTTTTTTTCGAGACAGGGTTTCTCTGTGTAGCTTTGGAGCCTTTCCTGGAACTCACTCTGTAGCCCAGGCTGGCCTCGAACTCACAGAGATCCACCTGGCTCTGCCTCCCAAGTGCTGGGATTAAAGGTGTGCGCCACCACCGCCCGGCGGGACTTTTTAATGTGGTTACTTTTCCTTAGAGAAAAGGTTTCCCTGTGCAGCCCTTGGCTGTCCTAGAAGTTGCTCTGTAGACCAGGCTGGGCTGGAACTCAGAGATCCTCCTGCCTCTGTAGGGACTCAAGGTGTGTGCCCCTGAGGGATGTACCTGCAAGTCTCCTACAGGGACGAGCACCATGAGAAAAGTGAAAACCCAGGTCAGCTTGACTTTGTCCACCTGGATCAGACTTCGGGGAGTCTAATGCCAGGCAGTTCATTGTCAGCATATTTAAAGCACAGTACCATTTGGGCAAAGGTTTCCAGGCCACAATCAGTCCAGTCAGCCCAGTTTCAGGTGCACAATAAAGCTGAAGGTGTGACTATATAAGACTCTTACAGAGTACATGTGACCATGAGGGTGGGTTCTACAGCTAAAGGCCTGGAATCTAGTGTGGTCTCTGACAGACAGCACAGAGGCCCGCAGGCCATAAAAAACACGAGGGAGGGAAGAGTCTAGAATAATCGTTCTGGGGAATTTGGGTGAGGTCTGCCTCCATAGGAAAAGGTGGGTGAGGTCCGTCTCCACAGATAGTAAAAAGGTCACAAGGTTGTTAAAATTCACTCCTAGATTTCTGGGCAGGGAAACAGGTACTTTACCTCCTCCATTGAGAGGAGGCCCCTGTGTATTTAACATTCCTGGTTTTCTTTTTCTTTTTTTCTTTTTTTTTGGTTTTTCGAGACAGGGTTTCTCTGCGTAGCTTTGCGCCTTTCCTGGAGCTCACTTGGTAGCCCAGGCTGGCCTCGAACTCACAGAGATCTGCCTGGCTCTGCCTCCTGAGTGCTGGGATTAAAGGCATGCGCCACCACTGCCCGGCTTCATTTTTTTTTTTTAATACTAGGCCTGTAATTCTCAAGAAAAGGAAAACAGAAAGAAACCTGTAACTGGAGAGTTTTCTCTCTGAATCCCTCCAAACTCCGGCAGTCCGACAGCCCACTTATAAAATAAACACAGAGACACTTATATTATTTAAACTGTTTGGCCTAATGGCTCAGGCTTCTAGCTATCTAGTTCTTACATCTTAAATTAATCCATTTCTATAAATCTATACCTTGCCACGTGGCTCGTGGCTTACTGGCGTCTTCACATGCTGCTGGTCATGGCGGTGGCTGGCAGTGTCTCTCTCCACCTTCCTGTTCTCTCAATTCTCCTGTTAGTCCTGCCTCTACTTCCTGCCTGGCCACTGGCCAATCAGTGTTTTATTTATTGACCAGTGAGAGCATTTGACATACAGACCGTCCCACAGCAGAAACCTTTTTTTTCTTTTTCCTTTTTTGAAGATGGATTTAGAAACTGTTCAGACCTCAATGTCAGGAGTTCCCATCCCCATCCAGCTGCCTAGAACAATCTTCTTGCAAGCATCTTCGGAAAGTCTAGGCACATCTTCCTAGCAGCTGCCAGAGTGCTTTGTTGCAGGGGTGGTCTGGTTATCGGCTACTCAGGCCTTCACAGGAGAACCGGACCAGGCTCAGACCTGCCTCACCATCCCATGTGTGCCTCTGGAGCCTAGCTGACACTATCCTGCAGGACTCAATTGGCATGCAGGCTAGGGGACCAAAGAGCAGAAGCTGCCCAAGTGCCTTCAGCTCTCCAGACTCTAGGTGCTCACTGTCCTCAGCATTAAACTGCTGAGGATGCCAACCACGGAAGCCTGGCAGACAGGGTGCCAACTGGCTGAGTTCAGTGGAGGTTAGGAGTGTAGTTGATGGATTTCAATTATTATGCTTAGTTTTTGTTTTTCAAGATAGATTTCTCTGTGTAGCCCTAGCTGTCCTGGAACTCACTCTGTAGACTAGGTTGGCCTCGAACTCAGAGATCTGTCTGCCTCTTCCTCCCAAGCACTGGAATTAAAGGCGTGTGCCACCACTGCTTGTCTGATTTTTTCTTAACTCAGCAACTGAGAATTATGAGGCTTTCTGGTTTTTGGTTGTTTTTTTGTTTGTTTTGGTTTTTCCAGACAGGGTTTCTCTGTGTAGCTTTGGAGTCTGTCCTGGAACTCACTTTGTAGACCAGGCTGGCCTGGAACTCACAGAGACTCCCTCTGCTTCCGGAGTGCTGGGATTAAAGGCATGCACCACCACCTCCCATTGCCTGTTTTTGTTTTTAATAAGATGGTTTCTTCAATAAATTTTTGTAGTTACAGTGTGCAATGAATAAGACAGAGCTCTAGTATTTGTTTTCTTTTGTAATTGTAACCTTACCCAAGTGTGCAGGCCTACCTCATTAGAACACAGAAACTACGAACCTTGTAGCCTCAGGCACAGCACTGTTTTAAAGGTCGTTTTGTTTTCCTTTTTTTTTTTTTTTTTTAAATTTAAACGTATTAGGGAAGAAAGTGAAATTCCATTCCATGTGGATATTTGTTGAAGTTCATTTTTTTTTTGTCCAGACTTTAGGCTCTCAGAATATTTTTTTCTTGGGTTTACTCATCATAATACTCTTAAGTTTTGTCCAGAGTTTCTTGACGTCGTTGGATACAGCCGCACAATTAGGGCTTCCTCCAAGTGCTTGCAGAGATGTCTTGCTTACCAGGCTCCACACTTCCATTCGCTCAGGTCTCTATTTGCTGATGAAACCTTTCTTGTTTCTTACACAGGTGTGACGTTGTCGACTGGACTCGAATTCACCCACACACACACTCCCACCGCCCCAGGGTTTCTCTGTGTAGCCCTGGCTGTCCTGGAACTCACTCTGTAGAAGACCAGCCTGCCACACCTCGCTCTTTAACACATCTCTTTTAAGGTTCCCGTGGAACTTCCTTTAGGTCTGCTTTTCCGGTTTTGGGAACGTCGTCAGGCTCACTCCAGCCACCGCGGCTGGACTCGCTGCGGTCACCTTCGGGTTCCGATTTCCACGAGGGCCACCAGCTCTGCAGGTAGACCGGGTCTCCCCGCCGACATCCCATTCCCGCGCACCTCCTCCACCACCTAAGCAATGACTGCACCGGGCGGCTGGCCCGGAGCCATCCATTCCCTCGGCCAACGGATACCCACGTCGGACGACACGGAGGCGACGACGACGTGGGACAATGCTACGGGCCGGGCCATCCCAGCGGAGCAGCCCCACCCCTCCCGGCCGGAACCACCACCTCCTCCTCCTCCTCCTCCGCGCTCGGCGCACCCACGCACGTCAGCGCCCCAGCGACGGGAGCCGCCTCCCCCCCCCCCCCCCCCGCCGCTGCGACGCCGCCGGCCGGCGCGGCGGGCGCATGCGCGGTGGGCGGGGCCACGGGCGGCTCGGGGCGCTGCCATCTGTTGCGCCGCCCTCGGGAGCCGGCAGATCCGGGTCTCGTGGCTGCGAGTGACGTGGTCCGTGGAATCCAAACAGAGGGGGAGGAGGCCGGCGGCCAGCAGCAGCAGCGGCAGCAGCGACAGCGGCGTCCGGAGCGCTCCCGGCTGCCACCCTCCCCGCCCGCCGCTGGTTTCGGGCGGGTGAGTGTCGTCGTCCCCCACCCCCCCCTCTGGCCCACCGCCCTCCTCGGCGACCCGTCTCTTCGTCGCGTCGGTCGCCGCTTGTGTGTCCGCGCGCTCCCGGGGACCGCGGCGGCGGCGGCGGCGGCGGCGGAGAGGGCAGCCCCGGCTGGGCGCTGCACCCGAGGTGCCCGCGGCCCCCGGCTGGGCAGCCTGCAGCCGGGCGGGACCGTCACCCGCAGTCCGGGTGCTGTCACTTGGAGGGCCTGCTTAGGCAGCGTGGGCGTGCAGGGGACTGGGGGGGGGGGGCGGGGACAGTCGCCCCGAAAGCCGGGCGGTGGTGGCGTTTGCCTGGTGGGTCCGATGAAGTCACCCGGACGCGGCCCTTTGTTGCGATGTGTGATAGCTGCCATCCTGAAAGCCAGAGCTCTTTTCTTTTTTTTAAAGCCTCCTCCATTGTGTTGCGGATTTCAAAGATTTCCCCTTTCTCTGTTGGTTCTGTGTGGGGAGCCCCGGTCTGAAAACGAGCAGGTAGCAGCCCCGTTATTGGAAGGAATGCAGGGCGATAGCCTGGCGATCGTTTTGAGATCCGTGTCGCTGCTTAAAGCCGAAGTTTTCCGAAGTGGCTGTTTAAACGTTAGGATTTTGGCCAAGATAATAACCGTAGAGAGGCGGCAGGATGTTTTTAGTTGCCCCAGTTGGAAAGGCTGTGAATGTGGCCTTAATGGAATGCCTCGGGTTTGCATCTGGAGCGGCGGGTGAGCTCCAGGAAGCATTTATACCTGCATTTGTAGACGAGACCCTGCGGATTTGGTGCTGTCTTGTCAAAAACTGCCAGCAGAAATTCGTACAAGGATTTGGAAAAGCCTACAGTTTCCCGAGTGTTTAGTCTGGAGACGCTTAGGAGGCATTCTCGCTGCCCTGTGTCTGATGTGGAGGTTGGGGGGAGCAGCTGCGTGCTCCTGCTTCAGGTGACTCACTGCTCACGCAGATTCCTTTAGTGTAGTCGCCCACCCTCTCTGCCCTCCGTACTCAGACCAGAAACCAAACTTGGGTGTCCCAACGTGGTTTAAAAGGGGACATCTTCTCCTCTCCAAGATCCTTAATTGAAGTGTTTCTGTGGTAAGCAGCAGGAAAGAACGACAGAAAATGTGAGACTGATTGCTTTCCATCAAATATGGGAAGAATTCTTTGGGATTTAGATTCCTTCTTTCAAGGGTGTGCCCTTGGGCAGTAACTGACCTGTTAGCAAATGTTAGGTCATGGATTTTTTTCCCTTTCCTTTTACCATACTTGAAATCCTGTTGATAAAGGGAATTTTTTTTTGCACTTCCCCCTTTTAAGCTTTAAAAAAAAAAAAAAAACCTTTTTACTATCCTAAAACAATATTTTTGCTTGTACAGAATGTTCTTTTGATGATTGAAGAAAATGTTGATAGAAGTACATGAGGAGAAAAAAATAATAATCCTGCCACTCAACTTGCCAGGAGTTGTTAGTTTATATCCTTCCAGATATTTTTGCATTTGTTTTATAAAAATATGATATCATACTGTATTTTTTTCCCCCCCGAGATAGGGTTTCAGTGTGTAGCCCTGGCTGTTCTAGAACTCACTCTGTAGATCAGGCTGGCTTCGAACTCACAGAAATCCACCTGCCTCTGTCTCTCCAGTGCTGAGATTAAAGGTATGCACCATCATTGCCTGGTTGCATTTGTTTTTTTTAAGAAATAAATTTTGTTTATTTTTATTTAATGTGTATGGGTATTCTGCCTGTATGTATGTCTGCGCACCTTGTGCATTCCTGGGTGCCCCAAGGAGGTGTTGAATTCATAGGATTGGAGTTACCGTGTGGGTGCTGGGAACTGAACCCAGGTCCTCTGCAAGAGTAGCTGATGCTCTAACTCGAGCTGTTTCTCCCATGCATTTGATTTTTTTTGCTGTGGGCTTAAATGCTTACTGGCAGTTTTTCTTTCTTTCTTTTTCGAGACAGGGTTTCTTTTTGTAGCCCTGGCTGTCCTGGAACTCGCTCTGTAGACCAGGCTGGCCTGAAACTCACAGAGATCTACCTGCCTCTGCCTCCTGAGTGCTGGGATTAAAGAGGTACAATACCACCGCCTGACTAGTGTGTTTTTCTTTTTTTTTTAAAGATCTGCTGCTACCACCCAGCAACACTAGCTATTAATGCCCTAATTTTGAAAGTTTTCCTCCCGTGTCTCTTTGGTGATATTGTGAGATTTAAGAAATCAATAGACATTGTATGACGTGTGAGGCTTAGATTGTTAAATTCTCAAGGCAGCAAGTGCAATGTGGAATTTGAGAAAAGTCTTATTTAGTAGGTCTAGTCAGGTAAATTTAGGTATAATCCTTAGTTACACCATGCTCCAAATGAAGAGTAGCAGTTATCACCCCAGCCATGAGGCCCTGGAGGGATTTACTTTACTTAGGGCACTTAATGTACTTTATTAGCACTGGGGTATGTGCCATTTATTTGGTACAGTATTTTTGTTGTCGTTGTTTTTTAACCACTGACACTAAAGGAGAATGCTCTCTTCAGCCCAGCTTCAAAGGCTAAGTATCATGAAGTATCCTAAATCTGTTAATACCAGTTTGGGCTGATGTCTCATAAGCTTTCCTAAGACCTATAAATCTCAATTGTCACTCATTATCTCCTGAGTAATTAATCCCAGATGCTTAGTACCCTCTGACTTAGTTCTTTTCTCTTTAATTTTTACATGTCTTTTTTCACAAAATTTTGACATTTGTGAAATGTGCCCGTGTGTGTGTGTGTGTGTGTGTGTGTGTGTGTGTGTGTGTGCTCGCACACCCTTGTGTGCCACACAGGAAGATGGTACTGGACTCCCTAGTGCTGGAGTTGGAGGGGTTTTGAGTTTGCTTATGAGCTAATGCCAGACAAGAGGACTAGGCACCAAACGGGGTCCTTCGGACAAGTAGCAAGTGCTCTTAGTGAGCCATCTCTCCAGCCCCCTGTAATTAAAAGAATTCTAGCACTCAGTATGTGTTCTTTCCCCATCCCTGTGCTACCGTCCTTGCTAGGCTGTCACCATCTCTTACACGCTCAACTGACGTCGCTTCCTGACCTCTCTCCAACTTTGGCTGCTTATTGTGCATTTCTCCCATCACAACCTAAGAGATCCTTTAAAATGCAAATTAGACACACACACACACACACACACACACACACACACACACACACACACACACACGTGCATGCGCGATAGGCTCTTCCTCCTCGCTCGCTCGTCTTTGTCTTCCTCTCTGACCACTCTTGTGTGTCTGTATTCTACTTAGTCCTGTACTCTGGAGTCTGGCCACATCAGTATATTCCTGCTTTCCGTTCCTTTTTGTGGTGTCTGTCTGATGCCCACATTTACGCTGTCTTAAGATCTTTGTTCTTCTGTACCCCGGGGCTTCAGCATTCTCCCAGTCTGCTTTGGCCAGTTCATTTCTGTCCTTCAGGTTGCAGTTCAGATGTTGGCTTTTCAAAGAAATTGCCCCACTTCTGTATTTTTTATTTTATTTACAGCATTTACCACTACAGGGATTGCCTTAATTTTTCTGCTTCAAACTGGATGGTGGTGGTGCACTCCCAGCACTTGGGAGGCAGAGGCAGGCGGATCTCTGTGAGTCAGAGGGCAGCCTGGTCTACAGAGTGAGTTACAGGACACCCAGGGGTACACAGAGAAACCCTGTCTCGGGGAAAAATTCTGCATATGTTGACAGTTTTTGAGAATGGTATAATAGGAACTCTGTGACTGATGGTTGAATGAACTTGGGGACATATCTGTACTCCTCTTTAGGCCTTCTTTCTCAGAAGACTAATATCTCGCAGCTTCCTGTAGGACAGTTTTAATTCTGTTCACTAATCCTTGGTGTTAGGGTCAGTGAACACCCTCATTCTATTTTAGACCTATGGAATTTTGGAGAGGTGGGTTCCCAGAATCTGTATTCTCCCCTAATCCACTTTTTTTTTTTTTCTCCTTTGGTTTTTCAAGACAAGAGTTTCTCTGGAGTTTTGAAGCCCATCCTGGAACTTACTCTGTAGACCAGGCTGGCCTTGAACTCACAGATCCATCTGTCTCTGCCTCCCCAGTGTTGGGATTAAAGGTGTGCACCACCATAGTCTGGCCTCAATTCACTTTTTAAAAAAAAAAAAAAAAAGGCCGGGCGGTGGTGGCGCACGCCTTTAATCCCAGCACTCGGGAGGCAGAGCCAGGCGGATCTCTGTGAGTTTGAGGCCAGCCTGGGCTACCAAGTGAGCTCCAGGAAAGGCGCAAAGCTACACAGAGAAACCCTGTCTCGAAAAACCAAAAAAAAAAAAAAAAAAAAAAAAAAAATTATTTAATTTTATTTTATGTGCACTGGTGTTTTGTCTGCATGTATATCTATGTGAGGGTGTTAGATCTTGGAGTTACAGACTGTTAGCTGCCATGTGAGTGCTGGGAATTGAACCTGGGTCCTCTGGGTTCAAAAAGTCAATGCTCCTAACCACCGAGCCATCTCTCCAGTACCCTAATTCACTTTTTTGTGGTGCTTGCTGCACATTGAACCCCGGCCTTTGTGTGTGCTGGGTATGTACCCTGCCCCTGAGTAGCACCCCAGACCTTGGCTATAGCTTTTTGTTGTGTTTTGTGGGGGGTTTTATGTAGCCTAGACTGTCCTGGAGTCCAGCTTGAGCTTCTGACCCTACTTCTGCCAGGCTTTGGTCTTCTGAGGCGGTGTCTTGGCTCCAGAGCTAGGGCTGGCCTTGGTTGACTAGACATCTTCCTGTCTCTTTCCCCAGAGTAATTACGGACATGAGTCGCCACACCCAGCTCCAAATTTGCACTTTCAACAAACTCTGGGTGATTTCATTTAACATTAAAGTGTGAGAATGTTCCTTGATTTTTTTTTTTTTAATGTCTCTTTTTCTGGAAGATAGTTCTTTTATACTATTCCTGATTTGGGGGAACAGAGTGTGTTAGATAGGGTTACTATGCTAAATATTACTCTTAGAGTTTTCATGTAGCTGAGAGCTACCTGGATGTAAGTTTTCCTCCTCCCTACATCTTACAGATGAAGACACTGAGCCGTAGAGAATGGTTGAAACCCAATTCTGTGCTTCCTCAGCTTGTCTCGCTGCTTGTGAGCTACAGCATTTAGAGCTGTACACTTAACTTTCACCAAGCGGGGTTATTTTTTTGAGGGGGTTATTTTTTTATTAAGATTTTTATTTATATATTATGCATATGGGTGTTTTGGCTGCACACATACGCACCATGTACACACAGTACTCACAGAGGTCAGAAGACGGCACCGGACCCCCTGGACCTGGAATTGTTGTTTACCCTGTGAGTGTCAGATCCTCTGCCAGAGCAGCCAGTGCTCTCAACTGATGAACCATCTCTCCAACCCTAGGCTTGTGTTTTGGGTTAAGGACAGATAGTATTTTCTGTCCTATTTGCAGTCTGCCTGAAAGGATTTTTTTGGAAACATTTTTGTTGCTGTTGTATTTGCCTGAAGTTGCAGAGTTAGGAGATGATTTTGAGAAACACTCTAAGCATACCTCTATTTCTGGCTCCTTAGGATGCTGAGGGAGGAAGACCATTTGAAACTAGCATGGGCAGCATAGCATAGTGAGGCCTTGTTTCTAACAAAACAGCAGCAGCAACAATACAAAAACAAAAACAAAAAACAACCCTAAACCCTTACAGGTATTCTCGCTTTGCTCTGAGAGCCTACCAGGCTAGCTCAAAGTAAGTTGGGAGCAGTTTTTCTTCCTTATGTATTACTTGGTATCCTTCCCATCAAAAAGATATCCTTGTTGATAGGTCATTTATTTCTACATCTGCTGATGTGTCTTACTCTTTGGACTGCCTTAGAATAAGCATAAACTCCAGAGAGTTCTCCGCACAAGACCCTTTGCTAATGAGGGGGAGAAGTTGCATGTGACTTCCTGTGTTCATGTCTAAGACTTCAGCACAAGCAAGGGTTAGTGTTCGAAGTCTTTTGTCTAATGCTAGCCTCGCTTTTTTCTTTTCTTTTCCTTTTTTTGTTTGTTTGTTTTTCGAGACAAGGTTTCTCTGTGTAGTTTTGGTTCCTGTCCTGAATCTTGCTTTGTAGCCCAGGCTGGCCTTGAACTCACAGAGATCTGCTTGGCTCTGCCTCCTGAGTGAGGGGATTAAAGGCGGTGGCCACCACCGCCCGGCTAGCCTCGTTCTTTCTATGGAGGCTTAGGTCACACATGCTGTTTACAGCTCTGGCCTCACTTAGGGACCGTGTGCTTCTATTAATAGCCATGTATTTTTCTTCCTCTACCTCGTGTGCTTGCTACTGAACAACTGCTGTCCAATGGGCAGTAAGGAACGTTGAAAACAGCTGCTTCTGAATGCCCCCCAGAAGTACTTGCATTTTCCTTGTCTCTTGTATTTTAATTATTACCTTTATTTTATGAGTATGGATGTTTTGCCTGCATTTATGTCTGTGCACCAAGTAAGTGGTGCCTGAGGAGGTCAGAAGAGGGCGTCAGACCCCCTGGAACTGGAGTTACTGGTGGCTGTGAGGCACCCTGTGGGTGTTGGGAAAGAAAACTGGGTCCTCTGGAAGAGTAGCTGTGCTCTTAACCGCTGAGCCCTCCCCCCAGCGCCTCCTGTTTGTCTTTTGAGAAGGTCTCAATGTCGCCTGTGGTAGCCTCCTAACTCCTTCCTTCCCTCTTCTGTCAGTGCTGGGAATTGAACCCAAGGCCTCCTGCAAGCTTTGCAAAGACTCCAATTCAACTACATGCTAGACTCACTAAACATGCTCCAACGGGCTTTATGCTATAAAGTATTTTGAATAAAATCACTTGACGTTTTCAGTTTATTCTGGGCGTGAAAGTAATTTCCATGCTTATAATACCATGAAGAACCATGTTGAGTTACACTCTGAAGAATTATAGCACCTGGTTTAATTATAAGATGTGCCCTAGCAGGGTGTGGTGGCACATCTTCAATCTCAGCACTTAGGTGACAGAGAAAGGCACATCTCCAAGTCTGAGACCAACTTCATCTACACAGTGAGTTCCAGCCCAAGCGAAGTCACATAGTTAAGGCTGGAAAAAAAATAGTAGGGCTGGAAAGATGGCTCAGTGGTTCAGCAGTTAAGAGCACTGGCTGTTCTTCCAGAGGTCCTGAGTTCAATTCCCAGCAACCACATGGTGGCTCATAATCATCTGTAATGAGATCTGGTGTCCTCTTTTTTTTTTTGTTTTTGTTTTTGTTTTTGAGACAGGGTTTCTTTGTGTAACTTTAGAGCCTCTCCTAGAACTCGCTCTGTAGACCAGACTGGCCTCGAACTCAGAAAATCTGCCTGGCTCTGCCTCCCAAGTGCTGGGATTAAAGGTGTGTGCCACCACTGCCCGGCTCTGGTGTCCTCTTATGGCAGGGCACACATGCAGGCAGAATACCGTATACATAATAAATACATCTTTTAAAGTAATAGTAAATTAAATAAATATATACCAACCATAGTTAAAACACTTTAATGACTCAAAATGAAGTTAATTGTTAATTGTAATTCAGCAAATCTAGGCAGTATGCATATACTGGGATGTGCCTAGAAAATCTATGTGAAAGTTTGTGTTAGAGCTGCCTCTGAAGAGAAGTCTTGACTTTCGATTTGTTTTTTTTCCTAGAGTAACAGGATGAGGTATTTGAAATTTTTAAAATTTGAAATATGTATTATTTTAAAATAATCAACTCTGAAAACATGCATATTTTTTTAAATCAACATTCAATTGTATAGTGGAGTTTATACACACATATTTAATATTTTTAACGGCAGTGCTTTTATTTTGGAGAAAGTTTCCCCCTGTGGCTTATTTTCATAGTGGATTTTCATTTCCCCTTTTGCTTTTTTTTTTTTTTTTTTTTTAATTGTGGTCAAAACACAGATGTGTCAGCTTTGTGCAAGGGCGGAGCGGAGCGCGTTCCGCTCGCCTGCGCTTGCTAACAGCATGGCTCGGGCAGAGCTGCTGGACTTCACACCTAATGGTGCTTCTCATAGGGTGTGGGTGCAGCAAGCATCTTCATGGCGTACGTACACACGCTCCGGAACTCCAGAGGTCAGTGCTTGGGGGGCTGGGTGTGTGTGTGTGTGTGTGTGTGTGTGTGTGTGTGTGTGTGTGCCTTTTGTCTTACATGACATCTGGGTTTTTGTTTGGTGGGTTGATTTGGTTCATTTGTTTTACACGGGGGTCTCCCTGTGTAGCCCTGGCTAGCTTGAAACTCACTCTGTAGACCAGGCTGTCCTCAAACTCACAGAGATCTGTCAGTATCTGCCCCCTCCACTCTCAGCTGTCATTATATTTGATAGCGGTCATTAATTCTAACACTGCTATTGAAAGCTACTTTATTAGCCTTTGTATGTAACATGTCCACTGTAATTACACATGTCTGGTGTGGAATATTTTTTTCTTTTCTTTTTTATTGAGACAGAATTTGTCTGTGTAGCCCTGGCTGTCCTGGGACTCACTCTGTAGACCAGGCTAGCCTCAAACTCACAGAGATCGACCTGACTCTCCCTCCCAAGTGCTGGGATTAAAGGGGTGCAATACCACCGCCCAGCTAGTGTGGATTTTTTTAAAAGATCTGCTGAAATTTTTTCTTTGAAATGTGACTGTTCTATCCCCACTTCCTCTCGACGTGTGTGTGTGTGTGTGTGTGTGTGTGTGTGTGTGTGTGTGTGTGTGTGTGTGTGTTGCTGAGGACTGGACCTAAGGCTTTGTACACTTTGTACACAGTCGGCAAGTCTGCACTATAGCTTTACCCTGGCCCCCAGAGTAGTAAATACCCCTGAGAAGAAATTTTAGGAACTATTTCCAGAATTTGAAACTTTAATTATACTGAATATAAATGAATAGTTAATTTCTTTTTTTAAAGATTTATTTATTTATTATGTATACAGTGTTCTGCCTACATATATACTTGCAGGTCAGAAGAGGGCACCAGATCTCATTACAGATGGTTGAGAGCCACCATGTGGTTCCTGGGAATTGAACTCAGGACCTCTGGGAGAGCAGCCAGTGCTCTTAACCGCTGAGCCATCTTGCCAGCCCCTGAATAGTTAATTTCATTGAACCATTTATTTGGCCATGTATGGTAAAATCTTCCCCTGTACCTTGACCAGGTAGAGAGACTCTTGGAGAATGTACATGAGTAATGTATAGCTGAGAAAAGACGAAACCAGTGGGGCTGCCGGGTAGGTAGTCCTCTTTCTCCCTCCTGTGCAGAAGGGTGATGTCCGTGGTCCCAGGAGAGTGTGCTAGTGTGAGGCTGCTTACAGCCGAGGGTGCCAAGAGAATGTCCTAGTGTAAGGAGGCTTACAGCCGAGGGTCCCAGGAGAGTGTGCTAGTGTGAGGCGGCTTACAGCTAAGGGTTGAAGACACCTTCCATGGAGTTGGCCCTGGCCATTTCCAGTTTATAAAGGATCCCTAAAAATTCTCACTTGAGCCTTACACACTCCTTTAAAGTGAATAGTTTCAGTTATCAGTCCTGCTTTATCAATAAACCGAAGGCACAGAGATTAAGTGGTTTATCCCTCCCAGGAATGCTAATAACTTGAGTCCTTAAGACATTTTGTGTGCTAATCCCTTAATGATCTGGTAAGTTGTCTAAAGGGAATCCTGGAATGAGTCCGTTATAGGGAAGGATTAAAAGTCATTTAGAAAAGGCATGCCGGGCGGTGGTGGCACACATTGAATCCCAGCAGAGGCAGGCAGATTTCTGAGAGTTCTAGGCCAGCCTGGTCTACAGAGCCAGTTCCAGAACAGCCGGGGCTACACAGAGAAACCCTGTCTTGACATGTTGAAAATCCAGAATGTTTGTGTTCCTCAGAAAGTGTATTTGAAACCTTGCCTGGCAACATGATAATGTTAGGATGAAGGAACCGGGTGTGGTGGTATACAACTGGAATCCCACAATTCATTGTGGACGCAGGAGGATCAGCAGCTTGAGCAAGGCTTCCCTGTGTTAACCTTGTCAGTTCAAGGCCAGCCTGAGCTACGTGAGACCCTATCTTAGCACTTCTTTCCCACGCCTGTCCAGACAGGACCTTAGAAGTTGCTGCTTCTGTCTTGTGGACATGGGCACTGTGAAGGAGACTTAGCTTCCGGAGTGTGAGCAATTGTCCTTCATAAGCTCAGGCAATGGTATTTGCTGGAGCAGCTCAGACACACTCAGAGCAAATTGGAAGGAAGCAAGAGCGGCATGCTGCTTCAACAGATACCTGGATGTGAAGCGGCTGTGCTCCTGCCCAATGCATAGAAAGTGGAGTTTTTGAAGTTCACAGTAGTGAGCATATGTGTTCACAAATGCAACCTGTCAAGATGACTTTGGTGAGGGCTGACAAGAAAGCTATTGATAACCCGTATTCTTAGAGAGGACTACTTCCTCCAGGAGTCCTGTGCTCAGCCTGTGCAGCATATGGAAAGGAGTGAGGAGGCTTGGCTGTGTCTGGGAGACTACAGGGTACGGCCAGCCAGACCTTTCTGTTTGTACTGACTGGGCAGTGGGTCTCAAGCTGCCTTGGACAGAGACAAGGATGACGAGGTACCTTTCACCCCAAAAGCACTCTGGAAATTATGAGGCTGTCCCATTAGCAGGCCTCGAGTTCAGAAGGACTACAAGCCTCATGGTGCTCTCGGGCTCCAGAGGGAGCACATGCTCTGTGGAAGCCTTCCTTTCATAGGTAGCAGGAAGTCCTGGTTGGTAGCTGCACACGCCTGCCACGGTTCCCATCTGTAGACCATTCTGCGTCAGGATGAGTCACATACTGAGCAGGCTTTGATTAGATGACATCTATTCATTCAGGAGTCAGCTCATGCATGGCAGGTACTGGACCACTGAACTGCATTCCCAGCCTCATGATACTTAGGTAAGCTTTGGGTTTCAGATTTCTTTATTATTATTATTATTATTATTATTGTTACTATTTTGTTTTTCTAGACAGGGTTTCTCTGTGTAGCCCTGGCTATCCTGGAACTCTGTAGATCTGGTTGGCCTCCAGCTCACAGAGATCCGCCTGCCTCTGTCTCCCGAGTGCTGGGATTAAAGGCGTGCGCCACCACCGCCCGGCTAATATATAGGAGTTTTATTCATGTTATATATGCTGTGTTGGTGTGTGCATGCGTATGCAGGTGCTCACAGAGACCAGAACAGAGTGTCAGATCCTGTGGAAGTAAAGTTTTGGAATACCTGATGTGGGTGTTAGGAACTGGACTTGGGT
Organism: Peromyscus maniculatus bairdii; assembly: GCF_049852395.1. NCBI lineage: Eukaryota > Metazoa > Chordata > Mammalia > Rodentia > Cricetidae > Peromyscus > Peromyscus maniculatus. Next base: position 60,941,311 of record NC_134861.1, on the reverse strand, counting down.
CCTTTGGAAGAGCAAAATATGTTTAGCTGCTAAGCCGTCTCTCCAGATCTTAGACTTTTTTTTTATTATTACATTTTTGGAAGGGGGCCGGGGGTGAACATGAATGCAGTGATGGCCTTTGTGGAGGTCAGAGGATAATTTGAGAAAGTCTGTTCTCTTCCACTGTGTGGGCGGAGGATCACACTCCGATTTGGCAGTCAGTCTTGGCCGCAGGCACTGTACCCAGTCAGCCATCTGAGACAGGACTTTAGACTTTGGACTCGATACGGGAGTAAGTATTGGGACTATGAGAATAGAAGGAGATACTTTATATTTGAGAAGGACATGCATTTTGTGAATTTTGGGAGTGGGCGGCGTAGAGTGCTGTGGTGTGAATGTGCCTCCTTCCTTCCTTCCTACACTGAAGTTGAATCACAAGTGTAATGGGAGATGGTTAGATGGTTAGATAGTGAGCACAGAGAGCCTCCACAGTGTGGCTGGTTTCCTCGTAACAGAGGCCCAGAGCTTGACCTTTCTTGCCATTCAATAATGCAGTGAGAACCTACCACTGGTGTCCAGAGAGCAGGGCTCTCCAGACACCAAGTCTGCCATTTACCTGACCGCCTTGGACACCTGCACACACCTGGCCTACACACACAAACAACATACACATAAATAAAAAATACGTTTTTAAAAAGGAAAGTAGTAGTAGGGGTCTGTGGGGTGTGTGTGTGTGTGTGTGTGTGTGTGTGTGTGTGTGTGTGTGTGTATGTGTGTGTGTGTGTGTGTGTGTGTAGCTTTTTGCTGAGGTTGGATTGGTGAAGTAATTTGTAATACTCATTTGGGCAGTTATTTGTGTGCTGGGATGAAATTACATTGTGTAATTCAGCTTTTAGAGGTGGGGGCTGCCCGTTGGTTCTTCTGTATCTTCCTGTAAGCTTTTCTGCCTGTTCTTAGGGTCCCTAAGGGTTTATTAGGAAAATTGTTTTTAGGAAAGGAGAAATGAGAGGTCTTGAGGCCCTCTTCTGTGTGCTGTGTGGTTTGGGGCAAGCCACTGAAACTCTCGGGACCTTAGTTCCTTCCTTTCTCTTTATTTTAGTGGTTTTCTCTCTCTCTCTCTCTCTCTCTCTCTCTCTCTCTCTCTCTCTCTCTCTCTCTCCCTCCCTCCCTCCCTCCCTCTCTCCCTCTCTCCCTCCCTCCCTCTCCCTCCCTCCCTCCCTTCTTTTCATTCATTCTTTCTCTTTTTCTCTCCCCCCCCTTTTTCTTATTTATTTGAGGCAGAGTTTTCTATCTAGCCTTGGCTAACGTGGAACTTCACTATGTAGCCCAGGTTGGTTACCTTGTCGGTATGAGGCACCATGCATAGCTTCTTTCTTTAAACGCGTAGATAAGGGCCTGAGAATGCAACTCAGTTAATAGTGTACTTGCCTAGCATCCATAAGGCCCTAGCTTCAATGCCCAGCACTATACAACCAGGGCCTTGTAGTCCATGACTCTAATCCCAGTATCCCAACACTTGAGAGGTAGAGGCAAAGGATCAGAAGTTCAGGGCTAGGCCTCTAATTCCAGCATCCAGGAGGCAGAGGCAGGTGGATCTCTGTAAGTTTGAGACCAGCCTGGCCTACATAAAGAGTTCCAAGCCAGCCAAGGCTACATAGTGAGACCCTGTCTTAAAAACAGCAGTGGGAGAGAGTTGCTGTGGTAGGACCACTTGTAAGGTTGCCGTTTGCTGACTGAATACCTGGAATGTGGTGTTCTTCACGCTGAGCCGTGCTGCACAGTGCTCCTGCACAGCCTTCCCACCGCCGTACTGTCGTTCCGGTATATTCCTAGTCTCCGTCTGCCTCTGTGCATCTGGATGTTTATTGTCCTCTCCACCTGCTTTTTCTCTTCAATAATATGTGCTCTGAAAAGGAGACTTTTGAAGTTGGGGTCTTCTTTTTTTTTTTCTTTTAAGACAGTTTCTCTGTGTAGACCAGGCTGTCCTTGAACTCACATAGATCCGACTACCTCTGCCTCCCGAGTGTTGGGATTAAAGGCATGCGCCACCACCACCCTGCATTTTTGGTCTTTTTAAAATGTAAGAATATAATACTGGGCTTGGCGGCGCACGCCTTTAATCCCAGCACTTGGGAGGCAGAGGCAGGCAGATCTCTGTGAGTTCGAGGCCAGCCTGGTCTACATAGTGAGTTCCTGTGAGTTCCAGGATAGCCAAGGCTACAAAGAGAAGCCCGGTCTTGAAAACAAAACAAAACAAAACAAAACAAAAAGTAAGAATATAAGGTGTTTGTTTGTTTTGTTTTGTTTTAAGCTGTGTTTGTCTGTCTGTGTCTAAGTTAGGACAACTTGTGGGAGACAATTCTTCCACACTATGGGTTCTGGGGATCGAATCCTGCCTGTCAGGCTTGATGACAGATAGCATTTAACTGCTAAACCACCTTGACGACCCAGAGAGAATTTTTCCCCCCCGCTGACCAGAGTGTTTTGACTACTACAAAAATGTCTAATTACAATTGGTTGCTATGATAGGAGTCAGGGAGTTTTAACTCCTAGGCAAAAGAATAATTGATATTTTAGGTATATGATGGGTTTGCAGTTTTCAGCAGCAGTGGACAAGCCTCAGCATGGGTCTGTGTCTTTTCCTTGCCTGTTTCCCAGCAGAGATGCTGGCGGTGTTCAGAAGTGTGTCATTAAGTAACGGGAACCCCAGGGCCAGCTGTCTAATTTCTGTAGCATTCGGAAGGTTGTCTTTGTAAGCCTGAAACAGCTGTAATTTGCATAATTGGTCCTATGTCTAATGGGGACGGAGGCCTCTTCTGGCATTCATACTGTGACTTCCTATCCAAGGTCTGTCATATAGGAGACATTTGAGTGTGATTAAACTGTTTTCATACCTGAACCAGTTTTTCTCTTGAGATAGCGATAGCTTAAGCTGTCCTCAAACTCACAGTGTAGCCAGAGATGATCTTGAACTTCTTTTTCCTGTGTGTGGATGAATGTGAAGGCCAGAGGTCCATGAAGAATATCTTCCTCCATCATAGTTGTGGGTGATTGGGTGGGTGTGGGTGGGTGCATGCAGGTGCCCTCCAGATCTGGAAGAGGCCTTGGGATCCCTGGAGTGGATTTACAGGCGGTTGCTGTATAAGCTGCCTGAGGTTGCTGCTGAGAACAGAGGTCAGATCCTCTTCGAGAGCCATCCCCAGCCCAGCCCAGCCAGTGTTGTGCAGTGCTGGGAGTCAAAACCAGGCCTTGGGAGGGCCGGGCCAGCGCTCTTCCAGCTCGTCTGCTTCCCCAGCCCAGCTCGAGACAAGGTTCTCATTATTCAGTGCTTGACTGGCCTAGAACTTGCTGGAACACAGAGCTGTTGCTTCTGCTTCTCCAGTGCTGGGATAATAGGTGGCGTCTCACCATGTGCTTCTAGCTGGCTTGATGACCCAAGTTTGGACCCCAGAACCTTTGAAAAAATGTTGGATGCAGTGGTACACATCTGTAATCTCAACACTCCAAAGGCAGAATGGGAGTTAAGAGACAGGAGGATCTCTGACCGAGAGCTGGAGTACAGGGTGTGACATAAACTTAGAGATTCTGCCTCAAAACAAGGTGGGGCTGAATGTAAGCATATTAAGTAGAAACTTCCCGAACGAAACAGTTTGGTAGTCATACCTTATGCATGATTCTGTGCGATCATTCTACCGCTGAGCTCCAGGTCAGTGCTTTCCATCATTCTGAATGGCACAGTTCAACATCACACCTTCGTTTTCTGTCCCACTCGAGATGAATGGTCCCTTTGTTTCAGTGTATCCACACTGTATATGCTACTTGCTTGTTAGTCACATGGCCACATCTACATCTCAGAACTCACAGAACGTTAGTGCTTGTGTTCAAGAAAGCTGTATTTAGCTTTAATAACAGGCCTGAATATAAGAGTAATGATCCTGGCAATTTGCAAGGCCAAGAAGAAGCTGTCAAGAGTTCCCTTTCAGTGAAAAGGTAGAAATTCTCAATTTCATAAGGAAAGAAAAAAAATGCTGACATCAGTAAGCTCTATGGCAAGAATAAGTTCTGTCTATGACATTGTAAAGAAGGAAATGAAATTCATGTTAGCTGTGCTGTCGGCTCAAAATTAAAAAAAAAAAAAGAGAGACCGATGGCTCATAAGACACCTTGAGAGCTGTACCAGGCTTTTTTCTTTTAGGCCACCAAGCAGCTCCAGAATCTCGACACAGAAACTGACCAGTTTGGAATGCTCGGGCTAGCTTAGTTTTTTGCCCAGGACTTATTCCCTTTCTTACCTCTGCCTGTCTGGCTCCATGGCGGCTTCCCCACGGTGGCCGCTGTTGCCTGGCTCCTTGCCCCGGCCTGGCCCTTGTTCTCCCTTGGTATCAGAAGAAATTAAACTGTACAGTGAGAAGTATTGTTTCTCTTCCAAGTGTGGTGTCGCATGCCTTTAATCCCAGCACTCAGGAGGCGGAGGCTGGTGGATCTATGTGAGTTCCAAGACATCCTAGTCTACAGAGTGAGTGCCAGGACAGCCTAGTCTACACAGAAAACCCCCCCTAAGGTTTAAGGCTATTTGTATCTCTCTCCATAGACAACTATCCTTCAGTTATTAATGTGGCAGGTGGCTTACCATATGGGACTTTTTGTTTTAAATGTTTTAAACGTGTGTGTGTGTGTGTGTGTGTGTGTGTGTGTGTGTGTGTGTGTGTGTGTGTATGTGTGCCCACTCTCATATATATCATGGAAGTCAGACGACAGCTTGCAGGGATCAGTTCTCTCCTTCTACCAGTAGTCCTTGGGACTTGAACTCATGTTACCAGGTGTGGTCGCAGGGACCTTCCCTTTCTAGCCATCTTATCAGCCAAGCGTTTACAAAATAGTTATTTTACTTTTATTGGTGTGTGTGTGTGCGTGACATGAATGTTGGTCCCCTCAGAGTCCAGAATGGGCATCAGATCCCCTGCGGCTGGACTTAGAAGCTGCTCAGATGGGCGCTGGGAACCAAACGTAGACACTCTGGAAGAGCAGCAAGTACTCTCAGCCACTGCACCGTCTCCAGCCACCCAGCATTTGGTTTTTCAGTAATATCTTCTATTTGTATGTCTGTGAAACTATGAATATGTATATGAACATATACATACCCATATGTCAAAATATAGTTTGAGCCAGGTGGCGGTGGTGCACACCTTCAATCCCAGCACTCTGGAGACAGAGCCAGGTGGGTCTCTGTGAGCTCGAGGCCAGCCTGGTCTACATAGTGAGATCCAGGACAGGCCCCAAAACGACACAGGGAAACCTTTTCTCAACCTTTCCTCCCCCAAAAATATGTACATATGTATTGATTTGAACAGTAAAATATATAGGAAAATAAGGGGGAATCATTATCTGGTCACTGGAACAATGACCACTATGATTACTTCAAATAATATCCCTCTCTTCTCCTCCAGTTTAAATTCTGGGTTTGTGGAAATCCTGCATATTTTTTAAGACTTCAACCACAAGAATTTCACATTGAACATAGAAATTTCTAACTCTTTCTTAAGAGGAAACTGAAAGTTTCAATGTTTCTCTCTTTCTCTCTCTTGGTTTTTCAAGACAGGCTTTCTCTATGTAGCCTTGACTGTCAAGATTTCTTTCAGAAAGAGCAGGGAACAAACATTTATTGAAGAAAGTGAGTTAGGGATTGATGAACGAAAGATTAAGTAAGGGCGTATAATTTTAGAAAATCCAAATTGCAGTCATTTGAGGGCCTTGGACCTCAGTACATTTCTTTTTCCTGCTAGGTTGACTAGTCTGGCTTTGACAGACAAGCCCTCAGCCTGGAGTCCCCTCTGCAGCTGCCCAAGGGCTGGGACTACACCTCGTGCCACAGGCTCTGCTCTACAAAAGTTACTTTGAGAAGAGTCTTACCGTGGAGCCCTGGCTGGCCTGGATCTTGCTGTGTAGACCAGGGTGGCCTTGAACTGAGAGAGATCCAACCACCTCTGCCTCCTGAGTGCTGGGATTGAGGGCATGGGTCACCACATCCAATTTTCAATTTGTTTATTTATTTATTTATTTGGGTTGTTTTGTTTTTAAGACAGAGTTTCTCTCAGTAGCCCTGGTAGGTGGCCTCAAATTCAGACATCTGTCCGCCTCTGCCTCCCAAGTGCTGGGATTTAAATAATTTATTTTTAATGTTATTTTTTCAGTGTCTCTCTCTCTCTCTCTCTCTCTCTCTCTCTCTCTCTCTCTCTCTCTCTCTCTCTCTCTCTCTCTCTGTGTGTGTGTGTGTGTGTGTGTGTGTGTGTGTGCGCGCGCGCATTAGTCTCCATGGAGGCCAGAAGAGGACATAGGAGTCCTGGAGCTGGAGTTACAGGCAAGTGTGAGCCACTGGACATGGGTTCTGGAAACCAGACTTGGATCCTATAGGAAAGCATCAAGGACTTACCCATTGAGCCACCTCTCCAGCCCTATAGAAGAAATTCTTGTTTGTTTGTTTTTTGAGACAAGGTTTCTCTGTGTAGCTTTGGAGCCTTTCCTGGAACACACTCTGTAGCCCAGGCTGGCCTCGAACTCACAGAGATCCGCCTGGCTCTGCCTCCTGAATGCTGGGATTGAAGGCATGGGCCACCTAGCTAGAAGAAATTCTTAATTTTACATGACAGGTGATTAAAAGCGAATAATAGGAAATACCTCTGGGAATGCCTTTAATCTCAGCACTTAGGAGGCAGAGGCAGGAGGATCTCTGTGAGTTTGAGGCCAGCCAGGGCTACACATGGAAACCCTGTCTCCAAAACTAAAACAAACAGACAAAAACCCTGGAATCAGTAAGACAAAAGAATTTGAAAAAGGAGAAATATAAATGGTGATAAACCTGACAAGATGCTCAGTGTCAGTAAAATTAGGGAAGAAAAACAAAGGATATATTTTTGGGGAGGCACTTAGGAGGCAGAGTCAAGCAGTTCTCAAGTTCCAGGCCATCTAGAGCTACATACTGAGACCTTGCCTCAAAAAGAAAAGTAGCCGTTTCAATGTAGAATTAAACATGGAGAAGAGACCCCATTGGGTGAGATTGGACGTCTTAAGATAATGTGTCCTGGCCAAGAGTTTTTGTTTTGTTTTTAAATTGTTTATTTTATATGCCTTGGTGTTTTTGCCTTTTTATATGTATGTGTGAGGGTGTTGTATCCCCTGGAACTTCAGTCACAGACAGTTGTGAACTGCTGTGTGGGTGCTGAGAATCGAACCCTGGTCCTCTGGAAGAGCAGTCGGTGCTCTTAACTGCTGAGCCATTTCTGCAGCCCCTGGCCAAGAGTTTTTACAATAGATTATGCTCACATACTAGGGTACTATTGTTTGTGGGACTCTCTTACTCTATAATTAGAGGATATACCCTGTGCTATTGGTAAAGTGGCACAGCCTGGGCTATAGGTGGTCCAGTGTTTGAGTTCTTGCCTAGTATTCTGAAGCCCTGGGCCACATCCTCAGCTCTGAAGGAAAAGACAACTGGTAAATGTCTGGACATAAAGATGAGTGTTGCGGTGTTTTTTAAAAAGTGACAAGGCCCTAGGAGCCAAGTTTGTAATTAAGGAAGGCCTAAATTGTTCATTCAGGTGTCCAGGTTTCATATCAAAAGTTGTGGAGTCAGTCAGCAGTGGCTCATGCTTTACTCCAAGCACTCGAGAGGCAGAGCCAGGCGGATCTCTGTGAGTTCAAGGGCAGCCTGGGCTACAGAGCAAGTTCCAGGAAACCCCTGTCTCAGAAAAACCAAACCAAAACAAAAAAGTGTAAAAAGATAAGGAATTATTCCTACCAGACAGTTATTCTGGTACCTCCGGGGCCACTGAAATCAGTCCGTCTGAGACTGTAACGGGACTGCTAAGAGCATTTGGCCGAGTCACAAACTGCTTCAGTTTTATTTCTCCGAGCAATCGAATCCTGGCTGTAAGCATCATTCTCAAAATTCACACTGCAGTGGAATCACACGCCTCTTGCCTAACCTCCACGGTTGCAAATAGGCCATTGAATTTGACCTTGTCCCCAAGGTGAAATCGGGCGAATTGAACCCACATAGTGTTTGTTTCTAGTGGTAGATTGTAAACCGATGGGCAACACTGGGGAGTTTCCTCACTAGCTACAGAAACCGCAGGACTCCCCGACTTACTGTTGTCAAAGGCCAGAGAGGCCGGCCAGCTCGGCAGCAGTGAGGATTGCTGCCTTTGGCTTGTTGGCAGCCAGCCCGGGCATGAGCTGCTTTTCCTTACTACAGATTGTCGGGGAGGAGGTGGGCCTGAGAGCTTGCTCTGTACACCTGATTTTTCCTTCGCACCACATAAACCGTTGTTGTTTAGCAGATACTTCCGTCAGATTCTGTCACGAATGCTAACTTCATAGGAAAGTACTGACATTGTAAGGTAAATGGTTAGTGTGAGATATTTCCAAATGCTTAAACCTAAGAGTAGGGTCTTCCGAGGTAGCTATTAGCTGAGATCATTGTCTGCTCAGCACCACTTTTATTAATAATGCCCATGTGTAATTCCTTCAACTTCCCTAGATTATCCTGAAATTTTTAGAGTGTGTTTTTAACTTTTTAAACGATTTATTGATCTATGTATATGTGCGTGTGCCTTTGAAATTTATGTGACCATGGAGGCCAGAGGGCATTGGGTCCTCTGGAACTGGAGTTACAGGTAGTTGTGGGTGCTGGGAACTAATTGGGGCCCTCTACAAGAGGGTGAGTGCTCTTAGCCACTGAACCATCTCCCTAGACCTAGTGTGTGTCTTTATGACTTAGGTCTTCTGTGACCACTTGCATGCATTTTTGGAGACAAGACATCTCCTGTGAAGATGACCTTGAATTTCTGATGGCCCCGAGGACTGCTGGCATTTCCAGGCATGTGCCGCCATGCCCTTCCTGCTTATGAGGTTCTGGAGATGAAAGCCTGCATGCTCGGCAAGTCTCCCTGTTTGCACATCGTTAGGAAACAAGGGGTGAAGTCGGCCAGTCCCCAAGGACTAGGCCCATTCCTTTGATGTGGCACCGTTGCCTAACTTCAAGGATGGCTGCTAAAGAGGCAGACAGCCTTAGCAACAGGAAAGGCGAGGAAGCAGTTTTAAATGCCTCCATCAAAGCCTCTTTGAGGCTGATTCCCAGCATCTGACTCAGTGGCCTTGTTAAGTCTTGCCCAGCACAGTGCAGCTTCATAGTGTCTCTGAAGCAAATGTGAAGTGGAATCGGTTGCCTTGTTCAGCTTCGGTTGCATGTTGACAGTCTTGCTTCCTAACCAACTGTTTCCTTTCCACTAAAAGAGAAGAAGGTGTTTGTTTGTTTGTTTGTTTGTTTGTTTTTTCCAGACAGGGTTTCTCTGTGCAGCTCTGGCTGTCCTGGTACTCACTCTGTAGCCCAGGCTGACCTCAAATTCACAGAGATCCACCTGCCTCTGCCTCCCGAATGCTGTGATTAAAGGCATGTGCCACCACCATCTGGCAAAAAAGGTTATTTTAAGAGGCTGAAGAGATGGCTCAAAGGTTAAGAGCACTAGCTGTTCTTCCAAAAGTCCTGAGTTCAATTCTCAGTAACCACATGGTGGCTCACAACCATCTGTAATAAGATCTGGCGCCCTCTTCTGGCCTGCAGGCATACATGCAGACAGAACACTACATAATAAATAAATAAATCTTAAAAAAAAAAAAAAAAGGTTATTTTAAGATGGGAACTGTCAAGTGAAAATGGAATAGAACTGAAAATAGCTTGTTCACCTGCAGAAAGTTCTGTAGAACTGTGGAACTGCTAAGGAGTGTCCTAGCTTGAAAATACTCATTTTCATCTGTAGAAGCTCACCAAGATGAGCATAACTTAAGACCCCAGTCCATCTGGCACATAAAAGTATAAACATTATCAAGAATTCCGTAGGCTGGAGAGATGGCTCAATGGTTAAGAGCACTGACTGCTCTTCCCAAGGACTGGGGTTCAACTCCCAGCATCCACATGGTGGCTCACAACCATCTATAGTGGGATGCCCTCTTGGGATATAAAGTTGATCTAGCACTCATACACAATAAAATGAATAAATCTTAAAAAAAAAAATAAAAAGAATTCCATAAGTATTTTTTCAGTGAGTGCTGTGGCTTGAAGCAGTGAGGGTGGGGTTGACAGTGGTAGTGACTAGGATGGATTCTTTGGGAGGAGAGGCAGATCACATCCAATTTTGTTAAAAAATTTAAAGGCAGACTTGAAAAGAGCTGTGTTTACACTTGTGATGGATTGTCCAGGATAGAAGCAAGTCTGTCTTTTCCCCTGCTAGTGCCAGACTGGCCTCGAACTCACAGAGATCCGCCTGCCTCTGCCTCCTGAGTGCTGGGATTAAAGGCATGCACCACCACCACCACCACCACCACCACCACCCGGCTTAAATTTTTATATATGTATATGTGTGTATCTGCATGAGTTTACATGTACCACATGCATGCAGTAGCCTATAGAGGCCAGAAGAGGGTATTGGATCCCCAGGAACTGGAATTTCAGACAGTTCTGAGCTGCCCAGTGTGGATGTTTGGAACTGAACTCAGGTCCTCTAGAAGAGTCACAAGTGCTCCTAAGTACTGAGCCATTTCTCTGCATCCCAACCCTCTTTTTTCTAACTATGTAGCCTAGGCTAGCTTCAGACTTGTGTAGTTCAGGCTGGTTTTACATTTTCTGCAGCCTCCTAAATCCTGGGATTACAGGCATGTGCCACTGTACTGAGACAGTCTACTTTCTTGATAGTATAAAAGTTGCTTTAAATTTTAAATTTTTATTTCAGTAGCAAATAAAGTTTAGGAATTTAAGTAATTGAGTAAAATAGGCCATAGCATCAGAGGCAGGGCCTGTTAGAGCGCCCAAAGATACTTACTTTATAGAAAGTTGTGCTGGTTGCAGAAGGAGCCAGTAGCTTGTATAGGTTCATAATTCATATGATAAGATTGTGATTACTACATAGTAGGAATAGTTTCCGAAGGCATACGCCATTAGTAACTGTGGACTAGACATAGCGTAAGTAAGCACTGTGAATCCATGCAGTGTATGAACTTTTCGTAGCTAATGAGAAGCTCAGCGGTCCTCTTAACTGTGTTTTCTTTCTTCCTAGATTTCACTAGTTGAGTAAGATCAAGCGGGTAACCATGGCGGAAGGTGGATTTGACCCCTGTGAATGTGTTTGCTCTCACGAACATGCGATGAGAAGACTGATCAACCTGGTGAGATGGACAGAGCTGTCCTTGTCCGCACTGATCTGTGTTCTTCCGGGTGGTGAGATGAGTATTTGTCTCAGTTACGTTTCTGTTGCAGCCGTAGATCACGACCCAAGGCACCTGGGGGAGGAAAGGGTTTATTTCAACTTTCCCTCATGAAGGGAAGTCAGAGAAGGAACTCAAGGCAGGAAGCTGGAGGCAGTAAGTGAAGGAGAGGCCACGGAGGAGCATTGCTTAATCACTGCTGCCCCCGACTTCTTAGTCTCCTTTCCTAACAACCCAGAGTCATCAGCCCAGGGGTGGCACCTCACAGTGGCCTGAGCTCTGCCACATCAGTCATTAATCAAGAAAATGCCCCACAGGCTAATGTGATAGAGACATAGTCTCAGTTGAGGTTCCCTCTTCCCAGAGGACCTCATTTTTGTGTAGTAGACAAAAAGCTAACCAGCACAGAGGTTAATAGAGGATTTTCTCAAGATAGTCCCTAAAAAATATTTGATAATGGAAACTCCATGGTGAAATACAATGTAATGATAAAACACTGGCTAGCACTTGCTTTATTAGAGATAAAAGCCGACTATTTTCTGTAGCTAGAGTTTTCCTGCCTTGCCCACAGTCAGGACAAATCTTTGTCACCCGCCAGTCCCACAGCCGCTCAGACCCAACCAAGTAAACACAGAGACTTATATTGCATACAAACTGTATGGCTGTGGCAGGCTTCTTGCTAACTGTTCTTACAGCTTAAATTAATCCATTTCCATAAATCTATACCTTGCCACGTGGCTGGTGGCTTACCGGTATCTTCACATGCTGCTGGTCATGGCGGCGGCTGCAGTGTCTCTCTCTGCCTTCCTGTTCTTTTATTTCTCCTCTGTTAGTCCCGCCTATACTTCCTGCCTAGCCACGACCAATCAGGTTTTATTTATTGACCAATCAGAGCAACTTGACATACAGACCATCCCCCAGTACAGCCAAGTGCAGACCATCTCAGACACCTGCACTCAGGCCCATGGTCCTAATCATCCTCTATGCAAACCTGCTGGGTAACGCCACAAGGAACCCAAGAAGGGCTCCCACAGGACATACATTAACATCCCACAGCAATTTTCTTTACTTCTGTAGGTTCATTTTAAGGATATTTGCCATCCTGGTTAGTTAAACACTATCAGGTTGAGCCTGTTGTATTCATGTTGGAACAGATAGTGGCTTTTAGTTGTGTGGAGTTTGCCTACCAAGCTACTGTGAAACCATGGATCCCTTCTGGTATACACAGTTCAGTCCTTCTCCAACATAGATCATGACAGTAGAGTCTGTGGCAGAGGGATAATGTGGTGAACACCATCCTTAGAACATGGGAGTAATCTCAGTAGAAAACTAAATACGCTAATGAGAAGTAGGAAACAATCAAATACCAATACAGTAAACCATCTTGTTTACAAGGTAAATGAGCAAAACATATTCAAAACTAACAGAAGAAAATCAGCAAAATGACAGGGTCCGATACATTGTTTTCACCAGAAACCCTGACTACAAGTAGTCATAATTCTGTAAATAAAGCACAAAGATGGACTGGAGAGATGGCTCAGTGATTGAGTGTTTATTCTTCCAGAGGACCAAGGTTCATTTCCCAGATAATGAGGCAGTCACAACCACATGTAATTCTAGCTGCCAAGGTTCCAATACTCTTTTCTGGACTCTACAGGCACCTGCACTCACATGCACATACCTATACACAAACACACAGACCTGTATTTTAAAAATAAACCTACCACAGACTGCCTGATTGAAAGACAAGACTCAACAGAATGCTGCCTATAAGAAACTCAGCTACGCTAAGCGCTGGTGGCGCACGCCTTTAATCCCAGCACTTGGGAGGCAGAGGAAGGCAGATCTCTGTGAGTTCAAGGCCAGCCTGGGCTACAGAGTGAGTTCCAGGAAGGGTGCAAAGCTACACAGAGAAACCCTGTCTGGAAAAGCCAAAAAAAAAAAAAAAAAAAAAGAAAGGAAGGAAGGAAGGAAGGAAGGAAGGAAGGAAGGAAGGAAGGAAAGAAGAAAGAAAGAAAGAAAGAAAGAAAGAAAGAAAGAAAGAAAGAAAGAAAGAAAGAGAAAGAAAGAAAGAAAGAAAGAAAGAAAGAAAGAAAGAAAGAAAGAAAGAAAGAAAGAAAGAAAGAAAGAAAGAAACTCAGCTAATAAGCCAGGCATGGTAGTACTAGCACACCTTTAATCCCAGCACTTGGGAGGCAGAAGCAGATAGATCTCTGTGAGTCCAAGCCAGCCTGTTCTACAAAGCAAGTTCCAGGACAGCTAGGGCTGTTACACAGAGAAACCCTGTCTTGAAAAACAAACAACAACAACAACAACAACAAAAAAAAAAAAAAAACCCTAACAAACAAAAGAAAGAAACTCAGCTCACCTGTGAGTACATAAACAGAATAGAAAGGTAAAGAATGGTTTTCAAGCAAATGGGATCCAAAAGCAAGCAGGAGTAGATTCAGTATAAACAAATTTAAAGACAAAATATGTTACCCAAAGGATTTAACTGTGTAGTGGTAATTGAACAGTTTGTCAGAATATAATGATGAATTTATATGGACCAGGTTGGAACAGCTAGTTTTATAAAGGCAAGCACTAGTACAAAAAAGGGAGATTTCGGCCCCAGTGTAATAGTGGGAGGCTTCAATAACTTTGTAAAACTAGAAAAAAAAATCCTACAGTTCCACCTGGGAGCATAAGAGACCCTAGGTGGCAAGGAAACTTGAGCAAAACCAATATTGAAGGTGTAAATCCAGTTTCAAAACACACTACTGAGTCACTGTAACAGAAGCAGCCTAAGCAGACATGTAGACCAGGAAACACATTTGAACTCAGAAATCTCCAGTTCGCTGGTTATCAGGAGAGGTGATAAATATAGTGTATATTAAAGATAGCCAGAGAGGTGGCTCAGCACCACATAGCTGTTCACAACTATGTGTTACTCAAGTTCTAGGGGAGCCAACATAAGCTTATGGCCTCTGGACACTGCATGCACATGATACACACACAGACAAGTAGGCATACACATACACAAATTAAAAATTAAGAACTCTTCTATAACTTCCTATGGAAAACTGATTTCCACGTGTAGATTAAAACTAGACCTTTAAGCCGGGCGGTGGTGATGCATGCCATTAATCCCAGCACTTGGGAGGCAGAGGCAGGCGGATCTCTGTGAGTTCGAGGCCAGCCTGGGCTACCATGTGAGTTCCAGGAAAGGTGCAAAGCTACACAGAGAAACCCTGTCTCGAAAAACCAAAAAAAAAAAAAAAAAAAACGAGATCTTTATCTCACCACACACACACACACACACACACACACATATACACACACTTATTTATTTTTTTGTTCTTGGTTTGTTTTTTAAGACAGGGTTTCTCATTGTAGCTCTGGGGATCCTAGAACTCGCTCTGTAGACCAGGCTGGCCACAAACTCAGAAAGCCACCTGCCTCCCAAATGCTGGGATTAAAAGTATTAAAAGGCCAGCTGGTAGTGGCGCACGCCTTTAATCCCAGCACTCAGGAGGCTGGGAGTTCAAGACCAGCCTGGTCTATGGAGTTAGTTCCAGGACAGTTAGGGCTGTTACACAGAGAAACCCTGTCTTGAGAGGAGAAGAAAAGTGATGGACTAAAACCACCACCTAGGGCTGGAGAGATGCCTCAGAGGTTAAGAGCACCAACTATTCTTCCAGAGGTCCTGAGTTCAATTCCCAGCACCCACATGGTGGCTCACAACCATCTGTGATGAGATCTGGTGCCCTCTTCTGTGTACATAATAAATAGATAAATCTTGTGGCCACCTTTAACTTATGAAGTGTATAAATGTACATTTTCCAGCTACCTTGCCCTGTGGTATTATAACCGGAAGTGCAGCCTGATGCTGTCGTGAAGCCGAGGTGTGCGTCCTGCTGCGTGTGTGTGAGCTATATAGATGTTGCGTCAAGAAATAAATAAAACTTGGCCAGTTTGTTTCTTTAGCATTTAATTTTAACATACAAATCATTTTAAATTTTTTTGTCTTAAAAATTTATACACCAGCAGTTTAGACAAAGCCTTAAGCAAATTGTATATTATTGATCTCACGTAATAAGGAAGTAGACATTATGTCTATGCCAGCAAATAAATGTCAAAAAATACTTAGAGCAGAGGGTAGAAAGTGACTGTGTGTTTGAGATCCAGCCCCACCGCTCGTTTTGTGTGGCCTGTGGGCTAAGAATGGTCTCTGTGTTTCTAAGTGGTTTTAAAAATCACATTTCATGCTACATGAAAGTCCTATGAAATTCAGATTGGAGAGTCCATAAATAAACACTCATTGGAACATACATACATACATACATACATATATACATACATACATAAATAAACAAAAAAACACCACCCATCTTTTTTTTTTTTTTTTCTTTTTTGAGAATGGATCTCATTGAATAGCCCTGGCTGGTCTGGAACTCACTTTCTAGACTAGGTTAGCCTCAAAATCAAAGATCTGCCCTCCTCAGTCTCCTTTGGCTAGGATTGGTTAGTGTGAAACGTTCATTACATTGAAGACTACTGGAGGAATGATATGGAATGGTATGGGAAGCTGTGGGCTGGAGAAGCGGTTCCATGGTTGAGAGCACTGGCTGCTCTTACACAGGATGTGGGTTCAGTTCCCAGCACATCCTCTGTCACTTAGTGCTGAGGCTTTAACACCTTCTTCTGACCTCCTGGGCGCCTGCAGGTGCACACATGGTGTACATACCTGCATGCAGCAAAACACTCATACACATAAAACTAAATAAATAAATACATTTTTTGTTGTTTTTGAGCAGGGTTTCTTTGTGTAGCCTTGGCTGTCCTGGAACTTGCACTGTAGACCAGGCTCACTTCTGTATTCACAGAGATTCACCCTCCTCTGCCTAAAGGCGTGCGCCGCAGCCACTGCCGCCGCCGCCGCCGCCGCCGCCGCCGCCACCACCACCACAACCCTGCTAATAAAGACATTTTTTAAAAATTAAGTAAACGTCAACGAAATAGCACAGAAGATATTTCCTGGATGACTTCTGAAGTGGGCTGGAGAGATGGCTCAGTGGTGAAGAGCGCCTACCATCCAGAACACTTGAGTTTGGTTCCCAGCACACACACACACACACACACACACCAGGAGCTCACAACCACCTCTTACCAGCGGCAGGTGATCCCACTCTGTGTTCTGGCCTCCAAGTTCACCCCCACACAGCATGCTCGAGTACAGACACACAAATAAATAAAAGCTTTTTTCAAGAGGAAGGGGTGGCTCAGCAGTGAAGAGCTCTGGTTCAATTCCAGAGGCCCTGGTTCAATTCCAGGTGTCCAGATGGCAGCTCACTTCAGCTCCAGGGGATCCAGTACAGGCATGCATGCACACAGTGAACATACATACACACAGACAGCTACATATACACATAAAGTCAGCTAATAAATCTAAGAAAATTAAAATCCCCAAGCACAACTTGTAATTTCAGTGAACACAAAGACCCGTCTGCTGAGGAACAGGACCCATTGTTTGTCTCTTTTCTTCTGTGGGATAAAAGAGATTGCTGTAGACCTTTGCCAGCAGGCTAAAATTAGAATTTCTTTCTAAGAAAAGGCACTGGAAGGCTCCTCCTTGGATGCTAAGGACCAGGAGGGAAGCCAGGGTAATGCCAAACCTCTTTAGTGGCTGTAAAGTCGAAAGGAAAAGAAAGGCTGCCTGGCTCAGTGAAGTGGACTCTGACGCTCAGAGGGCAGCTTCCCTACTTGAGAGTCGAGTGGTCCTCCCTCTGCCTGTGTGCTTCGGTAGGGAAGGTGTTTGTATACCCCAGGCCTAACTGTTCACTAACCTAATGCTGCAGTAATACGAACCAAAAAAACCTGCACTCTAAACAAAAGGATCATTGTACTCAGACACAGATATATTGGAAGACAGGATAAAATATTTTTATTAATTTTTACATTAGTCATTTAATATATGTCTTTGGACACATGTATGCCATGGTATACTTCTGAAGGTCAGGGGACAACTTCAGGAGTCAGTTCTCTCCACCACGTGGGTTCTGAGTACCAATCTCAGGTCATTTCCATTGGAGAGCGTTTTCTTTTATCTTTTTGTTGTTGTTTTTTGGTTTTTTGAGACAGGGTTTCTCTGTGTAGCTTTGCACCTTTCCTGGAACTCACTCTGTAGACCAGGCTGGCCTCGAACTCACAGATCCTCCTGGCTCTGCCTCCCGAGTGCTGGGATTAAAGGTTTGCGCCACCACACCCGGTGAAGAGCGTTTTCAAATGCATTGTAATTGTAAGATTTGAAAGGGACATACGTCTTGCAATCAATGTTTAGCTTTTTTATTTTGTTTTGTTGAGAGAAGATTTCACATTGTAGTTTAGACTGGCCTGAAACTCCCTTTGTTAACTACAGGGCTCAGCCTCCTGAACGCTGGATTACAGGCCTGAGCTACCACACCCTATCACTTTCAGCTTTTCAACAATTTTTTTGGCAATGCTAGGAATTGAATTCAGGGCCCTTCTAGCTAAGTGCATGTACATGGTCTTTTAGTACCCTAGAACTGGAGCTACAGACAGTTGTGAGCTGCCATGTAGGTGCTGGGAATTGAACCCAGGTCCTCTGGGAGAACAGGCAGTGCTCTTAACCACTGAGCCACCTCTCCAGCCCCCTCCCACTCTGTTTTAAACCAGGCAGCATGCTTTTGGATCTGTGATTTTGATGCCAACCTGGTCTACATAGACTTTCAATACATCCACAGCTATGTAGAGAGACCCCGTTGAAAACAAAACCAAACAACAACAAAACAAAACAAAACAAAACACAGTTTCTCTGTGTAGCCCTGGCTGTCCTGGAACTCACTTTGTAGACTAGCTGGCCTGGTACTCAGAGATCCACCTGCCCCTGCCTCCTGAGTGCTGGGACTAAAGGCATGCACCACTACTTTTGGGCTGGGATTTAGTTTTTAATTATGTATCTATGTGAGTTTGTGTTTCTGCACATGAGTACAGTTCCCACAGTTGCCAAAGAGGGTGTTGGATCCTCTGGAGCTTGTGGGAGCTCGTTTTCAGGTTCCTAGTGGCTTTACCCAGCAGGTCTGCATAGAGAGGATGATTAGGACCACGGGCCTGAGTGCAGGTGTCTGAGATGGTCTGCACTTGGCTGTGCTGGGGGTGTGTGTGTCTTTTGCTCCACCCCTTGGCATTTCTATAAATACCCTAGGGCAGAGACCGTTGGGGCAGTTGAAATAGGTTCCAGGTCCTCTCGAGGCCATCCTATATTTTCTCTCTGTTCATTTCCACAATCTAAATCCTTCTATCTAATATTTCCTGCTGCTCTCACTCAAGAAAACTCTGGGGAACTGTGGGGTTGGTGGGTAGCACCCTGCAGGAGCTGGAGTTAGCTGCTTATGAAATGCTTGACATGGGTGCTGGTCTAGAAGAACAGGAAGTATTCTTAACCACTGAGGCATCTCTCCATCCCGATTTTCAACAATTTTAATAAAGCTTTGTTACCTTTGATTTCTAAAATTGATGAGATTTTTTTCATAGCTTTTTTTTTTTTTTTTTGACACAGGGTTTCTCTGTGTAGTCCTGGGACTCACTCAGCAGATCAGGCTGGCCTCAAAGTCAGAGATCTGCCTGCTTCTGCCTCTGCCTCCCGAGTACTGGGACCAAAGGCACGTGCTGCCACCACCTAGCTGTTCTTAGCATAGTTTAAAAAGTTACAAATATAGATCCCTTGGGTGTCCCCCCTTTCTTATGGGTACAGTAGTCAGATCCCTGGAGTACTGCCTTTTCATTGCCTGTGTAAGTTTTAGTATAAAGAACATAAACTTACTCGTTCATTGTCTCCCTTCAGGGTTGGATGTAAAGCAAACAACTGTCTATCTGTAATAGGCATATTTTAAATTGTGTGTTACAAACCTAAAGTGTTGAAGTTCAGAGCTGTTTGTAACTGCAATACAAAGAACGCCCAGATTGGGCTGCTCATCATCTAATTATTGAGTTAATGTGAGTTTAACATCCATCTCCCATCCTCCCTCCCATAAGGGAGTGTGAGTATTGGATATTTGTAATTGAGTTGCATTTTGGGAGGTGCATGAATGTTTCTGTCCTGTTTGGAAATGTTTAGAAACTTCTTGTGTGTGTGTTTTTAGAAACAATTTTTTACTGGTGGCTGGAGATGGCTCGGTGAGTTAGGCAGGCACAGGGACCTGTGTTCAGATCCCAGGTACACACATAATAATCACGTGTCCTGGCGCATACCCATGGCCCACACCTGTGCTGCGGGGACAGAGTGGCCGACCCTGAGGCATCACTGTGGGCTAACCTAGTGGAGAAGAGTTCCAGCTTTAGTAAGAGGCTTGTCTCAAAATGGATTGGAGGACAGTAGAGAAAGACCAGTGTCACCCTCTGTCCCCGGCTCTGCAGGCATCGGCAAGCCAACACAGCACCTCATACACACACCGATCCTCACAGGAGCTGCGACAGCAGCAGAGTCTCTGCCCTTGCCCTTTCCTGGAGCAATCCTGTAGGCTCCACTTAGTAAATCCTTTCTTTTCTTTTTGTTTTGAGACAGGGTTTCACTATGTGGCCCTTGTTGGTTGCTTTTGTTCTTTTTTGGGGGGAGTGGTGGCACTACCTAGCTCCCAAATAAATCACTATATTATTATTATTTATTTATTTATTTAGGTTTTTCGGGACAGGGTTTCTCTGTGTGGTTTTGCTCTGCCTCCCAAGTGCTGGGATTAAAGGCGTACACCACCGCCACCCTGCTGAGGCTTATTCTTAATTATAAATGCCCGGCCTTAGCTTGGCTTGTTTCTAGCCAGCTTTCCTTAAATTATTCCATCACCCTTTTGCCTCTGGGCCTTTTCTCTTTCTTCTGTAAATCTTACTCCATGGCTGGCTAGGTGGCTGGCCCCTGTGTCCTCTTTCTCTCTCACTCCATCTCTCCTCTCAGATTTCTCCTTCTATATATTCTATCTGCCTGCCAGCCCCGCCTATCCTTTGTCCTGCCTCGCTATTGTCCGTTCAGGTCTTTATTAGACCATCAGGTGTTTTAGATGGGCACAGTAACACAGCTTCACAGAGTTAAACAGGTGCAGCACAAACAAAAGTAACACACCTTAGAGTAATACTCCCCAACAGGCCCTGGCAGGCCTGGCACTTGCTGTGTATGTAGAACAGGCTGGCCCCAGTGCTGGGCATAAAGGTGTAAGCCACCTGGCCTGTCAAATGTTTTCTAAAAAGAGGGAGATGGGAATAGATATACAGTAAATCCCTTTCAACTGAAATATGTCTTCATTGTATCACATATAGTTTTATTTACCACATAATGAAAAGAGGTCATCACCAAACCACAGTCTAATCATAAGTCAGCCTTTTAAGTTGTGGGGTGCTCTTTATAAAAAGAAGGCAGAACCTTTAAACTCTTTAGAAATTGATTTGCTTCTTTACTGTGTGGTGTTAGGAGCTCCATGCAGGGCTTCCTGCATGCTGAGCCAGCCCCGGCACGGAGTTCTGGCCCCCTCTCTCGCCCTGCCGCCCCGGGCCCTGTTGGTGGCTCCGCAGCTGACTCTGGTTTCTTCTCCTGCAGCTCCGGCAGTCCCAGTCCTACTGCACCGACACAGAGTGCCTCCGGGAGTGTAAGTACCGGCGGGAACAGGAGAGTGAGGCGGGGAGCGGAGGGCCTCAGAGTCAGCAGAACTCCCCTTGTAGACCAGGCTGGCCTGGAACTCAGAGATCCGCCTGCCTCCTGGGTGCTGGGATTAAAGGCACACCCCACCATCACCCGGCATATTATTTTTACTTTTTAAAAACAGTTTCAAGGGGAGAGATGGCTTGGAGCTTAAGAGCACTGGTCCTGAGTTCAATTCTCAGCAATCACGTGGTGACTTATAACCGTCTATAATGAGATCTGGTGCCCTCTTCTGGCATGCAGGCAGACATGCAGGCAGAGAGAGCACTGTATACAGAATAAAAAAAAAAAAAAAGTCTTTAAAGCTGGGGTGGGGGGGGGGAGAGGAACAGTTTCACATAGCCCAGACTGTCTTTGAACAACATCTGATTGTATGGCCTCCACCTTCTTTTTTTTTATTTTTTAAATTTTTTTATTAAGATGTTTTCTATTTATTTTACATACCAATTACAGATTCCCCTGTCCTCCCTCCTCCCGCCGCCCCCCCCAGCCTTCCCTTCCAAACCACCCCCCATTCCCATCTCCTCCAAAGGCAAGGTCTCCCATGGGGAGTCAGCAGAGCCTGGTACATTCAGTTGAGGCAGGTCTAAGCCCCTCCTCCCTGCACCAAGGCTGCGCAAAGAGTCTTACCATAGGCACTGGGCTCCAAGAAGCCGTCTCATGCACCAGGGACGGTACCGAGGCCTCCACCTTCTAAGGTGCTAGGATTATAGGCATGGACCATCTTGCCTGGCTTTTAGTTTGTTTTATGGTAAGTGGCTCTCAGTTATATATTTGAGGCCTAACATACTCAAAAATGCTTTGGCTGCTTCAAGGGGGGTGGCCAGGCTCCTCAAGGGAGAGTCACTCAGGGCTCCTCTGTCTCTGGTAATGCATGCTGAAATTCCACATGGAAGGCTATGGCAAGGAAACGGTGAATTCTAGGCTGCCCTGTGGTCCATGGCAAGGCCCTGTGTGAAAAAACAGTGTAACTCTTCCTTTGTAGCGTCTTCTGCTGAAAACATAAGTTTGTGGAAGACAATAGGACTAAACGGGGTTCCAGGCTTCCCAGGGTGGGAACGTGTGGAGGTAAAGCGTGGGAGGGAATTTGTAAAGGAAGTTTACAGATTCTACTGTAGGTCTCCATCTTTAGTGAAGACTTTATATTTCATCATTAGCCAGTGAATATGGTTTGCGTTTTCAAGTTATAAGTTTTGACTTGTTTGCACCATTGCTAAAGGCACCCAGTGGTTTTTCTCTTTGATAGCTCTCTGCCGCTTTGTATTATTTCTTTTATCAAAACTTAACTTTTGGCATTTTTATTTAATCGGTTTTTTTTTTTTTCCAGACAGGTCTTACTGTATAGGTTTGGCTAGCCTGGAGCCTATTATATAAACATAAACCGGCTGGCCTTTAGCTCATAGAGATCTGCCTGCCTCTGCCTCTGTCTCCCAAGTGCTGGGATTAAAGGTGTGCATCAGTATACACAGCTGTATTTATTTCTTTGTGGTGTGTGTTCCTGTGTGGAGGAGTACCTGTGTGCTGGTGTACATTCCATGTGTGTGCACATGTACGTGGAGGCCAGATGTCATTCTTCATGAGCCTTCCACCTTGTTTTTGATAGAGTCTCTCAGTGGGATCTTGGGCTCACCCATTAGGTTAGACTGCCTGGCTGGCCGGTGAGCCCCAGGGCAGGATTCCTCTATCTCCTTTTTCTGGCACTAGGATTACGAGTGTACCACCATGCCCACCCTTTTCACGTGGGTTCTGATGATTGAACTCAGGGCCCCATGCTTGGCCAACACTTCATTGGTGGAGCTATCTACCCAGCACAACCCTTGACATGACTTCTGTCTTCTGTTTCCACAGGAAGCTGCTCTTTTCCACTCTGAACCTGTACTTGTTCAGTCTTACTTTCTGACTCTCCAATTCCTATCTTCCTTATCCGCTCTGGCCTCCTTAGCTCATTCTGGAGCTGTTCCCTCGCCACACCCTTGATGATGTTCTCCAGGCGTGTGTGTGTGTGTGACTCATGTGTTGGTGACCGTCTTCCGGACATGTCCACTGTGATGTCGCACTGGCTTCTCAAAACCATCTTCAGAGTGGAGCTCCTAGTGGTATCTGCCACAGCTGCTTTTCCTCCTGTCTGTCCCATAAGTTGTGGTAGCTCTGTTCTGAAGTTACCCTTGACTCTTCTTGGCTCTCAGGGGTCTAGCCTTATCATACCTTCAGGATGTAACCAGAACTGTACTCAATACCACCCCAATGCCTCCTCCCTCTTCCATAAGGTTATTATAATAGGTTCCTTTTGTTTGTTTGTTTGTTTGTTTGTTTGTTTAAGACAGGGTCTTACCATGTAGCCTTGGCTGGTCTGGAACTCAATATGTAGAACAGGCTGGCCTAGAATTCAGAGATCTGTCTGCCTCAGCCTCCCAAGTGTTGGGATCAAAGGCTTGGGTTGCCATACCCAGTCTTATAATATGTTCTCAACTATCTCCCTGTTTCTCTGTACAACAGAGTGACCTGTCCAAATAAGATTTATTCATATATTTTTTATAAAGATTTATTCATATATACAGTGTTCTGCCTGCATGTATGCCGGCACCCTGGAAGAGGTCACCAGATCTCATTACAGATGGTTGTGAGCCACCATGTGGTTGCTGGGAATTGAACTCAGGACCTCTGAGCCATCTCTCCAGTACCCTCACCTAAAACTTTTTTTTTTTTTTTGGTTTTTTGAAACATGGTTTCTCTGTGTAGCTTTGGAGCCTTTCCTGGAACTCACTCTGTAGCCCAGGCTGGCCTCAAACTAACAGAGATCCCCCTGCCTCTGCCTCATGAGTGCTGGGATTAAAGGCGTGTGCCACCACTGCTGGGCCTGTTGTTTTTTAAAACCCTTTTAAGTTTTGTCCTTTGTCTAGTAACTATGTATCTAGTGACTGTGTTCCATGTCTACTAAGTCTGTATCTAGTGACTATGTTTTACTTAGGCATTTTTGGGGGGCGGGGATTAAGGGAGGGCACCACAGCTGCCTGACCCTGCTTAGGCATCTCATGTCAACCTCCATTCTGAGTTCCTTGAGGGCAAAGAGACTTTGGGCAGATCCCTTCTATCTTCTCGATTCCTAGCGTGAAGACAGGAACCTCCCTCTCTCCCTGTTTCTGTTGGCATCTTGGTCCTCCAGCCCCTGCACTTTGTAGTTACCTTTTAGCATAGTTTTCTCATTACAGAAGACAGGCATCTGCAGAACATTTCTAGGCTTTTCAGAAAACCACTTTTAAAGACAGTTCGGAGGTCTGTCTGAACGTGAAAAACATTGTTAGGGCTTTGTAGGATCTTTTTTTTTTTTTTTTTTGGTTTTTCAAGACAGGGTTTCTTTGTGTAACAGCTCTGGCTGTCTTGGAACTCACAGAGATCCCCACCTGCCTCTGTCTCCTAAGTGCTAGAATTAAAAGGTGGGCACCACCGCCTGGCATAGAATCTTTTTAAAGGACTACTTCTTTCTTAGGGTGTTTTGGATCAAACCCAAGTCCTTATGCATGCTAGGCAAGCGCTCCACCACTGAACCCCGTCTTAGCCCATACAGGGTCTCACTGTGGGCGGAGGCTGGCTTCAGACTCATTGCCTAGCCCAGGCTGGCCTTGAACCTTAGGGTCCTTTGCCTCCCCGCTGTGCCTGGCCTCCTCAAATCCTCTTCAGTCGTATATCTGATGACTCAGCACTGCCCCTTCCTCCCGCCCCCGCCCGCTGCTTCTGCTTTCATTATGGCCATCCACCTGCTGTTTCACCTCTGGTCGGCAGGGTCCTGCTGTGGCTCACATGCCACATTTGCTGCCTAGAACGGCACCAGGATTACTTTTCAAAGTTCGGCAAACCAGGAGTGGTGGCTCAGGCCTGCAGGCCTAGCATTGGGAGACAGGGACAGGAGAATCAGGAATTCAAAGCAGCCCTGGCTACATAGCGTATTCGAGGCCAGCCTGGGCACATGAGATCTCAAACCAAACAAGACAAGGACCAGTGAGATGGCTCAGCAGTTAGAGCTGCCTGCCTCCAAGCGTGGTGGTCTGAGTTCAGTTCCCTGGGACTCCCCCACCCCCCACCCCCAACCCACACACTGTGGAAGAAGAGAACTAATGCCCTCAGGTTGTCCTCAGACTTCAACACCTGTGCTTACACACGTGCATGCACAAAATAAGTAAGTAAAATAATGTAACGTTTAAAGCAGAGAAACCAGCCTGAATTGTGATCTTCCCTGTGTTAAACGCTTCGGTGTGGGGCTGGAGAGACGGCTTGGCAGTTAGGAGAGCTTCCTGCCCTGCAGAGGACCCGAGTCCAGTCCCCAGTTTCTGTGTCAGGCAGCTCAGAGCCTTCAGTCCAGCGCCAGGGCATCCAGTGCTCTCTCGTGACACCCACACAGACGCACGTGCACACAGAGACACACACACACACACACACACACAACTTCAAAACATTTTTAAAGCATTGCTTGTCACATACCTCTCCATGACCTCCGCAGGCAGTTCTATTAATTTTTCTTTTCTTTTTGAGGCAGAGTTTCTCTGTGTAGCCCTGGTTGTCCTGGAACTCGCTTGTGCTGTAGATCAAGCTGGCCTCTGTCTCCCAAGTGCTGGGATTAAAGGCGTGCATCACCACCATGTCCAGCTTTATATTCTTACATTTAAAAAGACAAAAAAATTGAGGGTGGTGATGGCGCATGCCTTTAATCCCAGCACTTAGGGGGCAGAAGCAGGCAGATCTGTGAGAGTTCAAGGCCAGCCTTGTATACAGAGTGAGATCCAGGACTGCCAGGGAGACCCAAGGGCACTCACACAGCGGACTCACCTCCAGCAGTCCACAAGTGCACCTGTGGTCCTGACGTTAGAGGAAATGAACTTGGAAGCTGATAGCTGACTCCCACAAATGACCTTCTTACCTCCCCAGAAGGTCCCAAGGCATATGTCCCTTGTACTTCCCCACAAATAAATATTGGTCTGGGGATATAGTTCAGTTGGTAGAGGGCTTGCCTAATTTTCTGGAAGCCATGGGTTTGATCACCAGCACTCACCAAAAAGAAAAAGAAAGAAAAAAGGTGGGGGGTGATCTATCAAGCCTTGAAAGTGAGGAACATTGCATCTATTTAGACTTTCAAGTAGAGGGATTTGCTGCCTACTCCCGCCCAGCCCTTGCTCTTCCTCCCCCACCCCCCTACCCCTACCCCCCACCCCAATCCAGTTAGTCATTAAGGGCTGTGTTTCTTTGTCCTGCCGACATTTGTATTTGACTTTGATGCTTCATTGGCTTATCCTGCTCCAGGAGTATGTCTCCCAGAAGCTACATTTTACTGAATTCCGATTGACCCTATTGCTATTTTCTGTGCCTGCCCACTCCAGTGCTCACTGCTACCCTGTGAGCTGATGGCGATGTTTACCTTCCACACATAAAGAAACCAAGGCACCAGGATCGAATAGCTGAAAGATGGTGGTCACATAGCCACGAGATGGCTTATTAGAAAGTTAATGACCTGGAGCCGAGTGGTTGCTCGGCATGCATGTCCAAGGCCCTGGGTTTGATCCCCAGCCCTGGAAGGCAGCAGCAACAATTTGATCCACCTAATTAGGAAAGCTGGGAAGCCATTCCTTCAGCTGAGAAATGCAGTGATACTTTGGAGAAGGCCAGCAGGGGCAGCAGGACAGTGCAGAGGGAATGGGATTGTTATGGGAGAGGGAGGTGGAGAGTGAATGGGAGGCTGGTTTGAGTATGAGCTGGACAGGGTGGAGGGTATGGGGTGCTGAGGAAGGGCTGAGTCTGCAATGCCCTGCCAGAGAAGGCTTGAATTATTATTATTACATCAGGTTCATTTGGAGAGGTTTAAAAAATATTAGACCACACCCGTCTGCTGCTCTTGAATCAGATGGTCTGACGCAGGGCCTCAGAATCTGTGATGTGGGTCATAGGCCTTATTGATGTCCAGCCAGGCGAGGGAAACATTGGCTCAAGAATCTGGAGTAACTAGAAAAGCTGATGTTGGAAGAAGTGGGGGTGACCTAAGTAGAACCAAATCACACCAGCAAAGGTCAGGCCAGTGCGCTCAGAGTTGGCGGATCGGCAGCGGCTGCTCCCTGGGCTGGGCCGCAGAGAGGCTCCTGTCACTAGTGTTTTTAGGATGACACTCTAGTCTTGGGCGTTAGGAAAAGGAAAATCAAGAATGTACCCTGGAGACCTGATGATAATGGATGATGGGTAGACCTCTGTGAGAAGAAACAGGACCCAACAAAGTTCAAGAAAGAGGTCTCAGCTGATAAAGGCACTTACCACCAAGGCTTATGTCCTGAGTTCAATCTCCGGGACTCACATGGTGGAAAGAAAGAACCAGATGCTGAAAGTTACCCTCTGACCTTCACATGCCTGCCCCCTACACAAATCAAAGGAGAAACTTTAATTTTGTTTTTTGAAACAGGGTTTCTCTGTGTATCCCTGGAATTCATTCTGTAGACCAGGCTGGCCTCCAACTCAGAGATTTACCTGCCTCTGCCTCCCAAGTGCTGGGATTAAAGGCATGTGCCACCATCGCCCACTTCACACCACCCCTCTGGCTAACGAAATAAAAATTTAAAACTTGACAAATTTAGAATAACAGAAGGGAACAAGAGAAGAAGGATCTGGGGGGCTGGGTGTGGTGTGCTGTTTGTCTAGCATGGGCAAGGTCCTGGGTTCGATACCCAGCATCCAGAACTCAGGAAGAGAAACAGTGCTGATAAGGTGTGCAGGTTGGTGACTCCCCACCACCCACTGAGTTAGCAGTTCCCAGAAAGTGACAAGGGTCAGAACAGAAGCTGCATTCCCATCTGCCTCCTCTCGTACCAGCAGAGTACTTAGAAGACTTTTGGTTGCTAGCACTCTGGCCTCAGTACTGGCATGGGAGTGAGCCCTGGGCCTGCGGAACCTGCTACAGTACGTCAGCCTCGTTTCTGCAGCCTGTCTGGACAGCTTTGATTTTTCCTGATGCAGAAAAGCCAAAACTAGCTGTCATGTTGATGGGCCATTTTTGCAATCTGCTGTTTTTGTCTTTAAATCTGATCTGTAATTTTAATTTATGAAAATTGAGCATTTTTAAAAGATTTTTTTTGTTTTTGTCTTTGTTTTTTGAGACTCACTATAGTCTTCGCTGCCCTGGAACTCTGTGTAGACCAGGCTGGCCTCAGACTCAAACCTGCTGTCTCCATCCCGAGTGCTGGGACTAAAGGCTGTGCCGCCACACCTGCCGTTGCCATTCTTTTTTTTTTTTTTTTTTTTTTGGATTTTCCGAGACAGGGTTTCTCTGTGTGGCTTTGCGCCTTTCCTGGAACTCACTTGGTAGACCAGGCTGGCCTCGAACTCACAGAGATCCGCCTGGCTCTGCCTCCCGAGTGCTGGGATTAAAGGCGTGCGCCACCACCGCCCGGCTCGTTGCCATTCTTTACCTTGTTTTGAGTTACTTATTGTGTGCTTTGCCTGCGTGCATGTCTGGGGGGGTCAGAAGAGGTTGTTGGAGCTCCTGGAACTGGAGTCACAGATGGTCGTGGGTGCTGGAAACTGGTCCTGGGTGCTCTGCAGGGGAAGCAAGTGCTCATAGCCCACGAGCCGTGTCTCCGCCCTCTCCACCAGGCGGTCCTTTTTTTGAAATGGGGTTTTCTGTATTCCCTGGCTGTCCTGGAACTCATTCTGTAGACCAGGCTGACCTCGAACTCAGAGATCCACCTGTCTTGCCTCCTGAGTGCTGGCATGTGCCAGCATCGCCACCCGACTTCATTAGGTATTCTTTTTTTATTTTATTTTTAAAAAATTTTATTTATTTATTTTATGTGCATTGGTGTTTTGCCATCAGTGTTGGGTCCCCTGGAACTGGAGTTTCAGACAGTTGTGAGCTGCCATGTGGGTGCTGGGAATTGAGCCCAGGTCCTCTAGAAGAGCAGTCAGTGCTCTTAACCGATGAGCCGTCTCTCCAGCCCCTTTTTTGGGTAATCTTAATCTGTCTTCTTTAGATCTCAGCAAATCTATGGATTTGTGGTTTCCTGAGTCCGTGAGCCTTCTGCAGTCAATGCACAACTGTTGGATGTGTGTAGCCCGTGGAGTGTCCCAGGGCTAAGTGTCTGTTAACACAAATGATGAACTTAATACATTTGTCTGGGCAGGTGCATAGGTGGTTAAGGGCATACACAGTGCTTACTCTTGCGGAGGACCAGGGTTCTGTTCGCAGCACCCATGTCCGAGTTCACAATCTGCCTAGCATGCTCCAGCTCTGGGGACCCAACTCCTCTGGCCTCCATGGGCACCTGTGGACACATGCTCATCTCCACACAGAGACATATATACACAAAATAAAAGATAAGTACAATTGTTAAAGAACTAAAAGACTAGTCAAAGTCTTGACTCTAATTCGGTTTGTGACTGACGTGAGTTACACCCTGTAGATCTCACCTGGAGGAAGGGAAATGGAAACACACCCGTTTGCAGCTGTACTCTGAACTGTTAGTGTTTTCTTCGTGTGGTGTTTAAACAGGAGAATCCGTTTTACCTTTGTCTCACAATGTTACCCTCGGGGCCGTTTGGCTACAGATGCTCGTCTTATCTGTCTTTAGTGCCGGGACCCTCCAGTGACAACGGCGTCAGCGTCACTGTGATCCTGATGGCCTGGATGGTGATTGCAGTGCTCCTGTTCTTACTGAGACCTCCTAATCTGAGAGGCTCCAGTCTCCCCGGAAAACCCTCCAGGCCTCACAGCGTAAGAATTACTAATCCTTCCTGGGTACTGCGGGGTGGGTTTTTTGACTGAAATATCTAAATTATCCAGAGGAAAACTTAATTCTTTTTTTTTTTTTTTTTTTTTTTGGTTTTTCGAGACAGGGTTTCTCCGTGTAGTTTTGGTGCCTATCCTGGATCTCACTCTGTAGACCAGGCTGACCTCGAACTCACAGAGATCCACCTGCCTCTGCCTCCCAAGTGCTGGGATTAAAGGCATTCGCCACCACTGCCCAAGCAGACTTAATTCTTGGACTGAATTCTTTCAGTGTAGTCATAATAAAATTTTCAGTGCCCAGTTGTCTTTTGTAGAGATAAACATTAAAAAAAAAAAAAATAGAGCTAGCTGTGGCTCAGATCTGTGACCCTGTACTTGGGAGAGTGGCCAAATTCAAGGCTAGCCTGGCCTACCTAGTGAGTTCTAGGCCACCTTGTACTACAAAGTGAGATCTCTTTCGGAGAGGTCCTGGGTATCTATAAAACGACTCGGCGTCTAGAAAGAAGTTTTCAGGCTGGGGATGTGGCTCTGTTGGTAGACTGCCTAGTGTGCACGAAGCCCTGCCTTGGCTCCTCGGGCCTCATAAACAAGCTGTGGTGACACACACCTGGAGTCCCATCCTGGGGAGGCGGAGGAGGTAGGAAGATCAGAAGTTCAAGGTCATCCTTTGCTACATAGCAAGTTAGAGCCTAGGTTGGCTTGTAGGAGACCCCTTCTCAAGAAAAAAAAAAATCAAACAAAAGAACTTTTCTTTTTTATGATGAAACCACATATTGGAACACCAAATTACTCTATTAATTTAATATTCAGCCTTCACAAGTGCAGTTCCTAATGGCTGCTTTTTGGCAGCCTTGTGTAATTAACGTTAGAATTACCAGAGGGGAGCAAGTGTGCAGTGAGACTGGGAGCACTCGGAGCCTTTGGTAGATCAGCAGACACGTGCTGGGTGGAGTCAGCTGAGAACCCAGCGGGTTCTCATCTGCAGGCCGTGAGGGTATGCCCTGTAATCCCAGCACCTGAGAGGCAGTGAGAGTCGGATCTCTGAGTTCAAGGTCAGCCTAGTCTACACAGTCCCACCCTGTCTGACTTAGGAAGGAAGGAAAGTAGAAGAGAAAGCTTTAATGGACTTCAGGGTTTTCTGGAAAGGGGATGGGCATTAAAAGCTTGCCTATGTGAACTATTTCTTCTTAGCCTTTTTTCTTACGCTGTATGTAGACCTTTACTATTTTTGTGTCAGGGAGCAATTTCTCGAATGTTTAGAGATAAAGAAATCCAAGTGCACCTGACTTAGAAGTCATTACAAATGATACACCCCCTGGACCTTATTGGTCCTAGGAACAATAGTCTCTGTGTCCTAAGCAAGGAACAGAAAAAAACAAGCTGCCGTAGAAATGCTGCTCACTCTCACAGAGCACGCCAAGGTGAGTAAACGAAGCCTTCCCCAGGGTCCTGAAAGCCCTTTCCCCATCTCTCCCACTTTTGAGATAAAGTCTTACTGTATGGCCCAGATAGCCTTGAACCCGTTTCGTAGCTCAGACTGGCCTCAGACTCAGGATCCTCCTGCCTCAGCCCGTATAGCTTGGCATAGCTTTAACCTCCTTTTAACTCAGATGCTTTCTATTGCATGTAACAAAAACCAACAGGAAGGTGACTAAATAAGTGGACTTATTGGTTCACACACCAAAACTTCAGATAGGTTCAGTGCTGAGAACGTTTAACAGCAAAGCAGAACATGCGTGTACACAACTGTAACCCCAGCACATAGGCCGCCTAACAGGTCCCCATTGTCTTGATTAACAGTGCTATTGTACATCCAGTTTCTGGGCTGAGGATGTAGCTTACCTGATAGAGTACTTGCTTGGTGTGCATGAAGCCAGCCTCTGAGATACATGAGATGGAGTGCTTCCCAATGTGCATGAAGCCAGCCTCTGAGATACATGAGATGGAGTGCTCCCCAGTGTTCATGGAGCTAATCTCCAAGATACATGAGATGGAGTGCTCCCCAGTGTGCATGGAGCTAATCTCTGAGATATGTGAGACACAGTCTAAATACATACATACACGAATACATGCATACCTACATATATACATGAGACCTGTTCTAATACACATGCACACCACACGCACGCACACGCACTGGTGCTTGCATAGATAGCCAGTCTCTTTCCTCTTACCACAGCCCTCATTGTAAGGCGGGCTCCCCTTCCAGTGGTAAGATGGTTGCCACAGGCCCCCCGAGCCACATTCCAGGAGACACTCCACAATGAGAAGTAGAAGCCTCTAGCTGAGTGGACTGCACTCAGCAGTCACATTAGTGAGGGGATGGACACTCCCCGAGGTGGCCGGGACAGTCACACCCCTGCTGCGGCTTTCCTTTATCCCACACCACATGCAAGAATGACTCACTGCCACACCACAGTACTTACCTTGTGTTCCCTGTCTAGACACAGGAAGACTACAGGTGTCATTGTGGTGTGAAGGGTTGGGGGACAGGGGTGCTGCTCCTTTTTCACTTAGTAGATGTGTTAAAAGTCACTGAAGCCATTCTTTGTTAATGCCAGGGTCAGGACCCGCCCGCTCCTCCTGTGGACTAACGTGACGTGGGAAGCAGAGTGTTGAACGCTGTGACGACCAAATGCCTGAAGATGACCAGAGTACTCTTAACTGTTTTTCCTTTTCCATCTGCAATTTGGGATGGTATTGTTTTCATGAGCTTCTAGAAATTTCACTTGCAAACTGACTTTTGCTTCCTGCGTTGCCACAGTTCTTATTTACAGTATACCTGAGTAAATGATTCTATTGGAAAGTTCAAGGACTTCGTTGGTTGGCCTAAGCTTAAACATTCCCCTCGTTGTCCCTGGAACTGTGATCATAATGTCTGTGGTGGTTTCTGGCCCAATTGAAGGAAAGTTGAGATTTCTGCATTTACGTGTTTTAAGTGATTTTAATAGATTTTCTTTTTTTTTCTTAAGGTATTTATTTGGGGTTATCTGGTATGAATGACAGAGCCACACTGTATTTACTTTACCTTGGCAGTTTTCTGTAGTTCTCGGGACCGTGAAGCTTTTAGAATAGTTTCCTTACATCCTCCAGCTGAGCTCTGTGGTACAGCTGGCTTATGTGGCTAGAATAGGAAAAGTGAACTGGTTGTTTACTGATTCTTTTTTTATTCCCAGTAAAAGTTTCTGATGTTAAGAATACTTTAAATAAACATGATTGATTACTATAACGGTTGGCTTAGAATCCGTTGTGTGTCGCTGACAGCCACTGTCCGCTAGCCTTACACACTCATGAAAGGAAGAGCTGATTCTCTCTGCCTTTGTCGGTATACTCCGGCCTGTGCTAACACGGGCTAGATGGATTGGCTTGTTTTTTTTTAAGCGAATGCCTCTCAGCAAGCTTCTCTTCCATTCCAACACTTGCCTGTTAAAATGAAACCATCTTACATCCGTGTGGGGGTTGACATTCCAATGCCTATTTACTTACTTTCATACTTTTTTTTATTTGAAAAAAATTTTCAGTCTTTTGTTGCCCTTCTGACTTAGGAAGAAAAAAAGCCTTTAATATGAGGTCTTAGTTTATTCCCAGGGAAAGGAGGAAAATGGCAAACAATGTTTTTCTCACCTCTCGGCCCGAGTCTGTTGAGTAATGGGATATGGATGTATTAGAGTGGGAAGGAGCATCAGAAATTGGGATTTCAAAATGTACTTAAAAACTAAGAGGTTGCATTGTTCTCGGTTCAAAAAGCGGTGAATACAAATGGCATTTAAACATCCATGGATGGCCTGGAATTTTTTTCTAGGAAGTAGCTGCAGATGACTTGTTGGGGCCAGAACGTATTTTGCTATCAATGTAAAGATTCCCTTCCCAGATCAGTCTAGGCTGTCACTGTACAGACCTGAGAAACTGTTTGTGTGAACTAAATAAACTTGTCCACCATTGGGCCATTGACAGGCCTCTGGCCTGGCTCTGTGACGCTGGTTGTTCCCCCAATGTGGTGGTTACACTCTGGTCCATTGCACTGTGAAGGGCATCACTTCGTCCTGTGCTGATCCTGGCTGCTGACATCCCTCCCGGCTCACTTGGCTTTGTGCTCAACCCTTGAAGTAACGTAACCACCTTTTAGGTACTTATCCTTATAGAAGGGTGACTTAACCCAGGTAAGTTAAATCCTGAACAAATGAACACCACAGGGTGAGTGAAGGGTTTCTCTCTTGCTGTGGGTAACCGGAAGTCTTCCCCCTTCATAGCTGGTAGCCAGTTTAACACAAAAGTCAGATATGGCAGCAGTCCTGAGGCCAGACTGTAGACTGTGTAGTGAATTTCAGGTCAGATTGGGCTGCATAGGAACATCGTGCCTCATAAGGAAAAATGGGGTGAGGGACTTAGAAACAAAATTGGAATGGCATCAGATGGAGGCACATCTCTGTAGCATTTCTTTTCCTGTCTCTCCCTTTAACTCTGAAGACCTGCACACATGCTCCAATGGTCTATTCTAACCACTTGAAGCGAGACCCAATGGAGAGTTGTGTTCACTTGGTTGGCCTCACAGGTAGTGTAGACTTCACCTTGGTTAAAACAGAAATGGACAGAATGTGGCTACAGACCACCTAGTGTTAGAGACCTGGAATGTGCACTCTTGTTCTGGATGTTCGTTCCGATCACATGCACTTGCTGTGTCTAAACAGCTCGGCCTTTTCCTTCGTCAGCCTCTGTTAAGTTAGCACCACAGCCTCGGTTTGTTAGCCCCTCCGAGACATTACTTTCCAACCTAGAAAAGGCTCAGTTACATGCTCACCAGAAGGATGACCACAATTGAATAGAAAACACCAATCCAGACATTTCAGTGCCTGTTAACAGTTGAGTTTCTTTGAGAAGTACTTGGTCCTGGGTTTTTATTTTTTATTCTTTGTTATTTTGTTTGCTTTGGAAATTTTTCTATACTCCTAAAATGGTGGTATCCTGCATAAAATATTATTATTAACCTCACTAATAATTTATATTATTCTCTTCTTGCAGCTTCTACATGCTTTAATTGAGCTTATTCTTATACCATTATTTGGCTTGCAAACACTCACTTGGTCTGAAAGCTCACATTTCCACCCCTCTTGGCTGTTCATGCTGTCTAGAATTCATTTGAGAGTCTTTTCATACGATTATACAGATCTAGTAGTTTCATTTTTCCATTTTCCACATGGGATAGGTTAACATTTGGGACTTTTTATTGTAAAAGATTTGACCATGTATCTGAACACTATTCCATGGTTAATAAGTCATGTTTTACAATGTGCAGAAGTTCTCCGGAGTATCCATTGAGTATCGCTGTCCCATGGTTCCATTAGGTGTCTGTGATAGTATTTATAAACTTACTAATATCTTAGATTTTTAAAGGAATTGTGGGAGTCTGTCACTTTAAGTGAAAGTTTGTCTCAGTGATTTTGTGCTAAAGTTTGACCAGCTTGATTTAAAACACAAGACAGCAACTTGAAGAAGGAAAAATGATTTAAATTCTGTTGTTGCAATAGAAAATAGGGACAGTCTTATATATTTCAATGAAGAATCCTGAGTATTCGTTACATGTCCAATGATTATTTGGTAAAAGCAAAAGTGGTCATGTGATGTACTAAATGTAATTTGCTGTTTCAAATGTTTAAATCATGCCAAACAAATCAGTCTGTGCCATCTAGCAT
>NC_134861.1:59963446-60000946 GCF_049852395.1 Peromyscus maniculatus bairdii | reverse complement strand
TATTTGTTTAAAAAATATATAAACACGAGAGACAAGAAATAGCCATAAGCTGTGTGTTTGAAGCTACCTCTCAGTCCACACTTTCCTTTGTTCCCTGTTGGCGAAGCTCATATCCTCTGTCCTAGGAAGGAAGTGGGTACACGGGAAGCCACAGGCATCTGTGAGAACTGGAATATCTGAAGGATCTCTTAGAGAGGCAGATGCTGTCACTGCCCTCACTAGAGCTGGGGAAACTGAGGCCAGGGGAGAGGCAGATATTGACCACAGTCTCAAGCCGGTGGAATGGCGGAGCTGAGATTCGCAGCTGGGCATGTGTGACTCCCAAGCCTGGACTGCCCACTTATTAAGGTGATGTTTCCCAGGCAGGTTTTGATAGGCCCCTAAGAGGTTCGCATTCGCATCTAATGCCCGGTTTAAAAGGATCTATTTCTTTTTACTCAGCTTAGCAAGTCTAGACGCTCAAGGCCAACTCTGGCCAGCTGAAATGATCAATAATTAACGTCAGGAATATCTTACAGGTCCAAATTCCTCTCTGAGTGGCCGCAAAATTCCTGTCCACCCTTGGATCTGTGGGTGCCACCTCTGTCCAAGAGAAAGAACCCTTGCCTGCTCAGAGTCTTCTCAAGCGCCTGTGATCATATTTGAGCAAACCGCAGGCCTTCAAGGAGGCACCCTGGTTCTACCCCTTTAAGAAAAGAGAAAGAGCGAAATCGCTCAGCCCCACCCCACCCCACCCTGTGCCTGTGGGAGTCTGTGGACTTGAGATAGAGCCAAGATAAAAAGAATTAAAAACAAACTGAACTTTTAAAAAACAAAACAGCAACAACAACAGCAACAGCAAAATTTGTTCCCAGTTCATAGACGCTTGTACCCCAAGTTGCAGCGCCCCCCGGGGAGACGTGAACCAGGGTCACCTCCGGGCCGGCTTTGGGCTTCCTCCCTAGCCCCGCCCCCAAGCACAGCCACCCTAAGAGGAGACGGGCGTTCGCCTCCGTCGGCTCCCACCTTCCCCCTCCAGCCACTCAGCGTTCTCCTTTTCTACGGTTGGCTTCATACTGGTTTGCCTCCTGCTGCCAGGGGGTGAGAGGGTGTAAATGCCAGCGGAGCAGCTGCTCGCCAGCTCTCCAGGGCGGATCCTGTGGGTGGGGCCGGCAGCAGGCAGGAGAGACCCGGAGAGAGATTAGGTGAAACATTAGCCTCGGCCTTTTGGACACGGTCCAGGGTCTTTCAATGATTTCTTTGTGTGCTTTGGGCGCTGGGCTTGTTTGGCCGGGGGACGGGCACCCATTAGAAGATTTCACAATGATTTGCCATGTTACAGTTCTAAACATGTCAACTCATCACCGGGGTTCAATTTGTATTTTTACAGTCTCTTTAGACTCTCACATCGCCCTTCCCCTTTCCTCCCACCCCCACCCCCACCCTGCCCCAATACACCCTCCTCTCCCCGGGAGAGCTTCAGGGAAAAGTACCCTAAGAGAATTAATCAAAATGACTATGTAATGCTCTAAAAATAATAAATGTCGTTATAGGCTGGATCCCTTTCAAGTTCGAGCTCATTCTGTAAGCTTGAAGATCCACATGTCAAGTTGCATGTATATTACTTTTTTTATTAGGAGGAAGTGGCCTGTTGTGTAGAGACAGGTACACTATGAAGACACATGGATGCTACAACTCTCCCAACACCAGGCTATTTTTCAGCTTAATTCATTAAGCAACGTGGTTGAGGAGGGGGCAAAGGGCAGATCCTGAACTCCTTACCTTCTCTTCATAAGCCCGCCTTGCAAATTAGGATCTGCTACCTACGTGCTTGGAGCTCTGAACACAAGTGTAGCCGAGATCAGGGTCCGGATAGCTATGTGCCTTGGCTTCTCTCGCCCCACCCACCGGACAGTGCTACTGCTGGGCAAAGGGGTTAGAAAATACTGAGGATGGATTATTAATCAGTGCGTTCAAACAGCCACAGCAGCAACAGTCAAATGAACAAGCAACTTTGTGGGTCTGTTGTTGTTGTTGTTGTTTTGTTTTGTTTTTAGATAGATTCTCACTTGTGTAAACACCTGACTGTGAACTTGAGATCTTCCTGCCTCAGTCTTGCAAGTGCTGGGATGACAGCTGTGTAACTGCTGTTATTATCATGGTTTCAGAATGCCTTCTGGGATAGTAACTCCAAAAGAATTTGAGCGCGCATGTGCGTGTGTGTGTACTTGCAGGTGTGTGCATGTGTACTCACTCATTCTAGGGTGTGTGGAGGTCACGGGTTGACATCAGGGGCCTTCCTTAATTGCTTTCTAACTTAGATTTTGAGACAGGATCTCATGCTGAACCTGGAACTCACTGGTTTCTCCAGGCTGGCTGACCAGCCTGCCCAGGGATCCACCCACCTCAGCGGCTCGGCTTCACCAGAGCCAGGATTCCAGATGTGTGCAGCCACACCTAGCTTCTGCATGGGTGCTGGGAATCTAAAAATCTCATGCTTGTACAGCAAGGAATTTACCTACACAACCATCTCCCCAGCCTCCTCCCCATCCCAAGAATGGTTTTTTTTTTGGGGGGGGAGGTCAGGGTGGGGGAAAATGTAGCTGGGTCTTGTATTCTTAAGGCCTTTAAGCATGGCTGGAATAAGGTTAGATCAGCCTTCAAGTGAGGCTGAGAAGGGAAATCTGTACTGGAGAAAGAAGGAAGGGGTGATGAGCTGAATCCTGCTTTGCTTTCCTACTTCAACCGATATCAATTCTGCTTTTCCATGGGCCCTTCAGCCAGTAGATGCCCCCCAAATATCCATGAGCAAGGGCCCTAACCATCCACAGCCCATGGGTCATTTATCTATGTCAGGCAGGGCTACTAGGTCAGGGTAGGAGTTAGGACTCCTGAGGCTTAACTGTGTATATCATTTATGCCCAAGTTCAAGCCTGGCTGCTATGAGGCTAAGTCACTAGGCTATTTTCAGCCTAAGAAATCTCGTCCGGTCTGAGGCTGCTCCTTAGATAATTCCAGTGCCTTCATCCTCCAAAGAAAGGCTGATTGCAGTGCTACAAAGTCCCAGCCTTCCTTAGCCAGCCTCCATAAATCACGGCTGACAGGAAAGACTGGAGGGTCATGGGTAATTGAATTCCAACCAACCTTCACACCTAATTCAAGTCAACCCTCTTTCCTGGATCAATCTGCTGTCAGAGCTGCTGAGTAACTATTGTTTGTAAATTCAAAGAAACCTTTTTTTTTTTTTTTTTGAGGGCCTACTGTGCATTAGCTTCGTGAGAGGTGTAGCTACCATCTCACTTCAATCACTCACTCACTCACTCACTCACTCTTCTGTCCACACTTCCCACCAGAATCCAGACTCGCGGAGTTAACAGACAGTCGGGGAGGGAAGTAAAGGTCACCTTGGGGTCAGTCCTGGAGGAGAAAACGAGTTCTCCTCCGGACTCCCTAACTTCCCATCGTTGCCGGGAGATAGGTCCTTTACTGATGGAAATGCAGAAGCTGGTTTTGTGCCAGAGAACGTGTAAGAAAGCTTCCCTTTTCTCAAAGAAAAGTCAACCCCCAGCTCCCCCAGACTCTCCAGTTCTCTCTCGGCCATATTTGATGTGGGATGTCGGGTGTGTTTTTCACCCTGTGGGTTTAAGGGTTCTCACCTGTGATGTGGAACAGGGTGTGTGCTTGGGGGTGGGGGCAGGAGGGGGTGCTGTCCTCACTCACTGAGCACTGCTTGGGGGGGTGTCGGGGAGATCTGGGCTCCTCACACCTGTGGTATTACTGCATGTGACTCTCACTCTCTATTAGGACTCAGCAGCCCCAGGCCCCGTGACAGGCCTGACTGGAAACTAAGCCTGAGGCGGACAGTGCCTATTCAAGAGTCACGATTTGTGGAAGAGTCTCCTGACTTTACTGGTCAGCCTCTACGCCGCTCTCCTGTCTACTGAGAGCACACATGGCCTGGATTCCACTACCGGAACACAACTGTGGCATTTCACATTTTCCAAAAAAATACAGCTCGTACTTCCTCCTTCACGAGGCCACCTCACACTCCGCCACTATTTCTCATTCTCAGACAGTTGCAACCCGGCTCGTGGGTGAGACTATGTCCCGGCCCTCCAGCCCATAATGAATTGAGCACTGGACTGCTACAGATAATATTCTTGGCAGCAATATGATTCGGAGCCATGAGTCAAGATGGTTGCAGAGGTTTGCTCAGGGGCAAAGAATTAATGGGACTGAATAATTTTTTACTTTCTTGTTTTAATTCCAGGATGATAGGAGGCCCCTGCGATATAGCCAGTGGCCTGGGGACCCCGAGCAGCCCGGAAAACTGTGTTTAGGTGGGAATGTTAATGGCATTATCCCTTGCTGCTGGGTAAGAGTCTGCTGTCGAGAGATAATTACCCAGGCGAAGATGAAGCATCATGGGAGCCTAACGCTGAGGCGGAGACCTCACTATTTATTTTCCATGTTGCCGCATAATCGCCTTCACCATTTAACTTCATTAACATCTTGGCTAACCCGGGGCCACACAATTTGACTTAAAAGAGAGAAATGAAGTAACCCTGAACCTACGTGTAATTTTAAACAAAGTTACCGGAGATGTGGGTTGAGATGTTTTCACTGTTGCAGTGGGTAGCAAACGAGTCCCCCATTTCCCGTATCCTTCCTTCGCCCTGAGAGATGAAAGTGAGGCCAGCCTTTCCTGACTGTTCACTGTAGGCCATCCCTTGCATTGAGCATCACACAGATGCTCTCCTCCTGAAGTCTCCATGGAGATCCCGCCAGTTGTGAGTGGAGGAAACTGTGTCAGAAAGGTGAAGAAACTTGTCCGAGGTCTGACGGCTTATGGGCAGGAGAGCAAGGATTCCAGCTGCGGCAGATCGATCCCAGCTGTTCCTAGAGAAATCACAGGACCACACTTGTTCCAGGATCTCAAGTCTGGTCTTCTAGACTCTACGGATGAGTCCAGGCATTTCATTACCGTTACAGCTGTTCACTGCGGTCTTTATCAGAATGGCTGCCAAGTCCCCCATCCCACCTCCCTCCAGTTCTGTAGTTCTGTTTTATCGAGAAGGTATTTGCATCCAACCCCACGTGGTGGCGACTAGGTTTCTTAAGTCATCCCCACAGGCCTTTGTGTTGGACAGGCTTCCGACCTTCTCTGGACAGGCTGTAAGTAATCACTGTCTCCTCACTCTGGGCTCCTTCTCCCCAAACTCATAAAAGCTACATCAGAAAACCCAAAAGGATGTTTCAGTGCACATGTTAGCCTCTACCGAACTCAATAATTGTTAACACTTTCCCACATTTAAAGTTCCAATTTATTAATCCATTTTCCCCCAGACTACTTGAAAGTTTGTTCCCGAGATACCTCAGCCCTGTAATGCTTCTGCATGCATGCATCACACATCTCCAGAGAACATGGAACACGTTACCATGTGACCACGTCACCATCACAGACCTAAGAAAATTAGCTACTGTTCCTTGATTTTGTCTACCCCGTGTGTGTGTGTGTGTGTGTGTGTGTGTGTGTGTGTGTGTGTGTGTGTGTGTGTTTGCGTGCGCACATTTCTGAGTCTGACTCTAGGGGCACACATGTTGGTCCTCAGCTTCTGCCTCTTTGAGACAGGGCCTCCTGTTCAGTGATGCTAGCTGTGGCTAGCTGGCCCACAAGATGCAGGACTGCTCCGGTCTCCATCTCCCATCTTGTCTTAGGAAGCCTGAGATTACAGGTGAGCTACCATGTCCAGCCTTCCACGGGTCCTGGGAATCCAAGCTTGGGAGATCATGCTTGAGCAGCACGTACTTTTCCCGCTGAGCCGTCTCCCCGGCCCCAGCGGCCATTTTTAACTCTCATTTCTTCTATAGGTAGTCTCTTGTTTTGTTCGTTTTTTAATGTGAGCAAGCTTCACATGTCGTATTCATAGTAATGCTTTTTAGTCATTTTTAACCCAGAACATACTACCATACTACCTCCCCCCCCTTGTTTAGTTTTTGGATAGCTGAATTGTTTCCTATCCCTAAGGGTCTCCTCTGCTCCTGTCTGTTCTCAGCCAGCATCTTAGCAAGATGGGGAGGTATGGCCCCAGAATTTCTACTCCGGGCCACTTCAGAGGGAATAAAGTCCGTGAGGAGTGGGAGCGATCGTTTTCCCCTGACAAAAACTGAGCCTAGATTGTTGGTTTATGTGTCAGGGCTGCTGCAGTGAGACAATCAAGGAGGTGACATGTAGGACCGGTGGATGGTAGAGACAGAACAAAACTGTCCAGGTTCAGACCTCGCTCTGCCTCTTCCAAGACGTGTGGCCTTTGCTGTGGATATCGATATATGTAAATAAACACTGATTGGCCAATAGCCAGACAGGAAGTAGAGGCGGGACTAACAGAGAGGAGAATTGAGGAAGGAAAGGGGAGACTGCCTGGAGCCTCCGCCAGGACAAGGAAGATGTAAAGTATCGGTAAGCCACGTGCCACGTGGCAAAGTAAAGATTAATAGAAATGGGCTAAATATAAGAGTAAGAGCTAGACAATGATAGGCCTGAGCTAATGGCCAGCAGTTTAAATAATGTAAGAGTCTGTGTGTTTATTTTATAAGTGGGCTCTGGGACTGGTGGGACTTGGCGGCAGGAGCTGGAGAGAAATTCTCCAGCTACAGGCCTTGGAGGAGTTACTTAAAAGCTCCATTACTTGGCTTTATCATCTGCAAACTGGTGATGTAGTCCTATGAAATCTAATTCACAGAGTTGAACTATAAAGGGGAAAAAAAAAGAGGAGAGAGAATACCACCAGGGACGATGCTGTCCACATGGGGTGGCCATCATGACCCTCACCACTGTTGATCAGTTGGTGTTCAGCTTCCGCCAGCTGTCTACTTCCTCTTCACATCACTTCCTGGAACCGGGTGGGGCCTCTGGCCTTTCCAACAGCTTTAGCACCTTTGACTGTGAGCTCAGTTTACTCCCCAGGCCTGGGGAGCTCCTGGTGAGGTGTCTAAGACCACATCCCCTGTCTCCTCCAAGTCCCCCTGAGGAAGTTTTCCACTTCAAGTCTATTCCTCTTTCCCCAAATGCATCCAATTCTATTTTCTTCTCTTAGGTTGGATGCCCAGGTTCACTTCCATGCTTTGGCATGCTGAAACTTAGATTCATCCTCAGACTTAAGACGCAAATAAATCTGCCGTTTGTGGTACAGGGACACTGGTCTATTTAAATGATCCTTAACACTTCCAAGTCCCCTCATCCGTCCATTCAGTCACCTGCAGCCTGTCAGCAGTACACTTTTGACCCTCCCTCCCTCCGGAGAAGCCAGAGCTGGGACTGTAGACAGTGGTGAGCAGACAGGATCCCGGCTTTAGGACAAGAACCAGCCAGTCACCCAGAGTGAGCCTGAGCCAAGGTCTTGAAATTCCCTGCACCCTAACCACACATGGGAATTCCGGGAGAGGGTCTGGAGAGGTTGGGTCTGTTCTTCATGGTTCTGAGATGCCGACCATAAGGGTACCACTGCAGTAGTTAGACTTAGTCCCTGCTCTCCTCTAGAGCCTTGAAACACTTCTAGAATCATGTCCATGAAACTGCATGTGTTTTGTTAAAGTAAGTGTCTCGGGCCGGCAAGACGGCTTTCCAGATGAAGGCATTTGCCTCGCAACCAACAACCCGAGTTCCCTGCCTGAACCCACGTAAAGGTGGAAGGAACTGACCCTATCACATTGCTCTCTGACATCCGCATGCACATCATTGACATAGGCAACACCTCCCCCAACATCATGCGCGCGCAAGCACACACACACACACACACACACACACACACACACACACACACACACACTAAAAGCAGACTTTAAAATGTAAATAAAGTAAGTATCGTCTACAGAAGTCTTCCTCTGAAGGATTGGAGTAACAGCACGGCCTTCTAGGGTTGTGACAAACACCATCTGAGTCACACCAATACTTCTGAGAACGCAGTATTAAGTGTGGTAACCACAAATAGGGTGTGTGGAGGTGAGGATGGAGTCAAGAGAGAAAGCCTCAGTGCAGGTGAGCTTTGAGAGGTGCTGAGGGGGAAAGGTGGGTCTCTGGGGCCTGGCGCAGGGAGAAAACCGGGCAAGGTTCCCTTGAGGAAGCTGGGGAGAGGGCAAAGGGAAGTCAACGGCCAACCGTGGCTGCTTTATAATCTAAAATAAATAGAACAGCAAAAAAAAAGATGTCTTCCACTACTTCCTTTATTCTGAGCTCTGGACTCTGAGAAGCCAGTTCAGGAGTCAACGTAATCATCAGGTGTGTGTGGGCACAGAGACCCAATGCGGGCTGGCCTTTTAGGGGTGTCTAGTGTCTGTGTATCTTGTGTGACCAGCTTACTCGAGAACAGAAGTTCTCAGCCTGTGGGTTGAGACCCCTTGGGGGTCAAATGATGCCTTTCACAGGAGTTGCCTAAGACAGTCAGAAAACACAGATGTGATATTTTGTTTGTGATCTAAAAAATAAAGCTTGCCTAGAGATCAGAGGGCAGAGCTAGCCACTAGTTAACCATAGAGGCCAGGCAGGGGTGGCACACACCTTTAATCCCAGCACTTGGGAGGAGGAAACAGGAAGTGATATGGCAGGGTGGAGACAGGAGCTCCGCCCTTTCAGGCTGAGGATTCCTAAAGGTAAGAAGTCTTTCTAGTGGCTGGCTGCTCTGCTTCTCTGATCTTTCAGCTTTCACGCTCATATCTGACTCCGTTTTTTTTATTATTAAGACCAATTAGAATTCACACTAAACACAGATATTTATGTGATGTTTCATAACAGTAGCAAAATTGCAATTATGAGGTAGCAACGAAATAATTTTATTGTTGGGGGTCACCATAACATGAAGAACTGTATTAAAGGGTTGCAGCATTAGACAGGTTGGGAATCACTGCTCTAGATTCTCTGTGAGCAGCCTGGGAGCCAAAGGCAGATCTCACGGCAGAGCAAAAGTCAGAATGTCCCTGTTGCTGTGAGACGCTCCAGCTTCTGAGTTCAGATTCTGCTCTTGTCACAACCCCCAGTGGGTGAAGGGGTCACTC
This sequence comes from Peromyscus maniculatus bairdii, assembly GCF_049852395.1. Lineage (NCBI taxonomy): Eukaryota > Metazoa > Chordata > Mammalia > Rodentia > Cricetidae > Peromyscus > Peromyscus maniculatus. The sequence goes on along the minus strand of NC_134861.1, from coordinate 59,991,916 downwards.
TTTTCCTCACCCTGTAGAGATGGGCGACAGAGAGAGAGAGGTGGCTAATCTCAGTTGTCTCCTTGATTAGACTGAGACACACCCAAGAGACTGTCAAGGCACATCTCTGCCTGCCATGATGCTTCCAGAGATGATAGATGGGGGTAGGGGAATGTTTCCTGACCAATGAATGTATCAACCCTTTGATTCATATGTGCTGGCATAGTTTAAAGATGGTACCAGACTGGGCAGTTAAGAGACCCTGAGTTCAGTTCCTAGTACCCTGGTTAGGAGGCTTACAACCACCTGTAACTCTAGTTCCAGGGGATCTAATACCCTCTTCTGACTTCCCAAACACGGGGCACCCACACACAGGTCACACACACATACACACACACACACACACACACACACACACACACACACCAAATAAAGATGATACAATGTTGGAGGTGAGGCTCAGTGAGAGAAAGTAGGTTGCTAGGGTGGGTCCTTGGGGGTCTATGCTGCGCCCTGGTCCATTACTTTCTCTTGGCTTCTGAGCCATGCTTGGGGTCTAAACTGTGTTCTGGCTCATTCCGTTCTCCTTGCTTCTGAGCTACCAACCACAGTGTAGACGACTCTGTTCCTCCATGCTGTCCCCACCATGACGAAATGAAATCTCTGAAACTGTGAACCGGAAAGAGCTCTTTCCTCCCTTGGGTTATTTGCTGGGGTACGTTGTCATGGTGATGAGAAAAGTAGCTGACACCGTGAGGTGCCAGGTGCTGGTGTGATGGCCGCCGCTGTTACTGTAGGTAATGAGCTGTCCTGAATCTCTGACCCAGGGCTCTTACATCATCTATCTTGTTCATCAAACTGTGGCTTGAAAGTAGAGTGGTCTCGGCTGGGGTAACCTACTTCATGTTATTTAGGGGGAATGAATGGCCTTTTGCCGATCCCAGCACATGGACAAGGAGCTGGCTGGAGGCTGGAGGAGGTCTTCGATCTGTGAAAATTCTCAGATTTCTTCGTTGAGCATGTCCTTTTCACCCTGACAGTATTAGTTACATCAGCAGCACTGTGGGAGGAAGGATTTCTTTCGGCTCCTCGTTTCAGAGCAGCTGGGTTCAGGGCAGTGGAGGAGGATACGGTAGCTGTTCACATCATGGTGAACAGGAAGCAGAGAGTGACCAGAACCAGGGGCCAGCTACAACCTTCAACAGTCCACCTCTAACAGCCTCTACCGGCTACAGGCAACTTCTGAAGTTGCCCCAGACTCCCCAAAAGTGCCACTAGCTGGCAAATAAAAGTTGGAAACACGAGCCTCTGTGGGTACCAATCCTTCCCTCCCAAACTGTCTCCATCTTTCACTCTTAAAGGACTTTTAGGAGGAATCTAAAATAAGAAGAAAAAAAAGGCAAATTAAACATCGCACTGAACAGCACAATTTTATTTTCTAAATGAATAGTTAAAATTCACAACAGATGCTATTTTGAAATTTTTTTTTCCAAAAAATAGATGACAGTTGTGATCTGTATTTTCAGGTTATGTGGTTATATTTTCCCAGCCTTCTACTCCTTGGCCACCTGTGGGGGTCCACAGAGACTCTCTAGTGAGACCTTACTCAGGGTCAGAGAATCTGGGCTTGCTTTACCCAGCAGGGCTGCATAATGGGATGATTTGGCCATGGGCATGGTTACCAGGTGTTTTGAAGGGTCTACATTTGGCTGTACATTGTGCTTTGATCTTGTAAAGGGGAGGTCTTTTGCTTCTCCCCTGGGCATGGTATAAAAAGCTCTTTTGAATAAACCTCTGGGCGACTGGGTGTTGACCCAGGGCCCTCCCGAAGCTGTCCTGTGTCTCTGTTTTTCTTATCATCTCTTTCTATCTTTCTACCAAATATTTTCTCATTGTTCTCTCCTGACCCCAAGAAACCTTCAACAGGTCGGAGCTGGATTCTGACAGACTCCCATGGCCACCTAAACATACAAAGTTGTCTGTGTCACTACTATCCAGCACAGAGGCATGGCTGGGTGACACAGGTTGGACCTGCTATATAGCATTTGGGGACATTGGAACACAGTGCTATGGTTTAAAAAAAAATCTTTTGAAACTGGCATGGTTGTTGATGTATGAGTCAGTGGAGTGAGCTCTGGCAGAAAAGGGGTGTCAGCTGGAGCCCCACTCTTGTGGCAACACTCTCAGAGGGACTGAAGTGGGAGGAGGCAGAGCTGAGATGCCAAGATGGCCTTCTCAGTGTCAGGCAGAAATGCACACAAATCTCTGGACCCACAGAAGCAGCCAATGGCATTTAAAAATGACAACAACAATAAGCCCACATTCTGAACTTTTTTTTTTAATTTCAAAAGTTACACATAAGCATTCTAGAAATATAGAAGATATAGCCAGAAAATGAACACCCAAAATGCAAGACATGGGATTGTGACTCAGATACCAATACTTAGTTGCACATCCAGGTTTATTGAACCAATGTATACTTAAATTTTAGACACACATGTAAATACATATATATAGATATGGAGACATTACATGTTTTTATGTTATCTTCTTGTATGTTATCTTCTTATCTCTGCATATACAATCCTGTGACCAAAGATTGTAAATCCACAGGCAGCCTCGTTTTGAATGGTGACCTGGTGTTTGCTGTTTGGCTGATTCTACATTAGTGACCCTCCTGGAGCTCTGATCCAGTCCATCTGTTTTCTTCTCTCTTATTCTTAGGAACACTGCTGCAACACACCCTCTGGCTGTACAGTTTGAGACACTTCTCTAGCTCTGTCCTTGAATAAGCTTCCAGAAAGGGAATTTTTAGGTCAGATAGTGTGCATATGTTTAGTGCCAGCATCCTATTACAACCGTGCCCCCCAATGTCTTAATCTATAGGACTATCACAATCAGATAGGATTTTTGAGCTGAGTTTTAGTCCATGCTCCACTCTGAGGAAGGGTTTGAGAATCATCTGCTGCTAAGACTCTCAGGCTGGCTCCATTTGTGGGCAGAAGGAAAAAACCCACTGTTGCCCATGTGTGGCTCTTCTTTGATGGTGTGGCCTGGCAGTTCTATCCGAAGGGAAGGAGTGTCCTTCAGTCATAACATACACAGATGTTGAAAACAATCAAGACCAATAGTTTTCAAACTCTCAGGGAGGAAAACCCAGCACAAGAACATAGGGTCAAGGGTCAAAACAACAGGTTGGCTGAGGTAAGTGTATTCAGTCCTCAGGGCTGTAGAACAGATAACTGCAGTTCTCTGTCACCGGGCATCCCAGTAGAGCTTGGCCAGGTCCTCTGAGGCTGCAATGAAGTTATCAGCCACTGCCGAGTCTCATCTGGCACTTGGTGACAGAGAGATGTGCTTCCAAGCTCAGCTAGCATGCTGTCATCTTCGTCTCATTTCAGCGTAGGACAGTAGAAGTGATCAGAGAGACAGAGCCTCTAGACTGCGTCTTGCATAATGTCAAGGAATCACAATGGAGTGAAATTCCAGATGTTTCCCGTGTTCTAAAGCAAGCCACAGGGCCTTGCTACACACGAGGGGAGGGAATTATGCAAGGGCATGCATTCCAGGGCACAAGGATCGTAGGGGCACTTTAAAGTCTGGTTCATCATAATAAACCACTAGAAGCCTCGCCCCTTAAAGTGTTTAGGGTGTTTTCCCAGCCTGAATAACCAGGAAAGCTAAAAACACAGGAAAATGTAAAATCTGAAACTCATTGACTGAAGACTAGTCATTTCCAGTCTCTCAAGTGGAGGTGAATAACCCACCATTGTGGGACCATGTTTGGCCGGAGGTAAATGTGGCGTCTTCAAAGGTGCGCTCCCAAGCATGTGGTTTATGTTTTCTTGGGAGTCAGTTCCACCTTCCCGATGACTAACTCATTTCCTCCCGGCTCCGTCTCATGGAATGAGGTGGCATCTCCAAACCCATGTCATAATGACCACATTGGAGACATTTTTCCATGTGAAGTTCTGTGAGCTCTTCTTATGCTTTAATTACTGTGTCTCCCCAAGACCAAGCCTCAGGTCGCCACGGCTCCTTGAAATGTTAAAACAGGCCAATGGCAGCAGGCAGGCAGAGCTGTTCTTTAAGACTGTGTGAATGGAACTGAGAATGTGGCTTGGTTTATAGAGTGCCTACCTGGTGCACACGAAGCCCTGGGTTCCCTTCCCAGCATGGTATCAAAGCTGGTGCTCTGTACCCAGGTATTCTCCTTGGACTTGAGAGGTGGCGGCAGCAGAATCAGGACCTCAAGGCCATCCATCCTCTTTGGTCATGCAGAGAATTAGAGATGAGCCTGGGATGCCTGACACTTGGTCTCAAAGCATATGATTGGGCTGCTGACATGGACCGTTGCCTCCAAGCCTGACAACCTGAGTTTAGTCCCCAGAAAACACATGGTAGAAGGAGACAACTTCAAGTTGTCCTGTGACCTCCACTCATGCGTGATGACATATACTTTATGAAAATATTAGCAGGGTGGTCTGCCGCATGTATTTAATCCCAGCACTCGGGAGGCTGAGGCAGGCAGATCTGTAAGTTCAAGGCCAGCCTGGGCTACAGAGCGAGTTCTAGGACAGCCAGGACTGTTACACAGAGAAACCCTGTCTGGAAAAACCAAAAAGCAAAACAAAACAATACGATAACAAAAAAATGATCATGTGAGTTGTGTTGTTAAAAGGGATCCCTACCCCTGCTGATATCCATATCATCCTCTTGTTTAAGCCTGTAGCAATATTTATGCTCTGTACTTTACTGCCTCCTTGTAAATAGCGATAATCCAACATTTCCTCAGGAAATCCTTAAGACTCCATCAGACCCTTAGAGGGGAGAACAGGAAGGGGACAGGGTTCTTGCTACATTTTTCTTTCCAAGAGAATCTTTTAAATGACCGATAAGTAGAGCCAAACAAACCATGAAAGTTGTGGAGGGTGGTGAATGGCAGGTGGGAGCCGTCGTCACTCAGTGAATACTGCAGAAGTCCCTGTAAGGTTTGGGTTCTACGGAACTGATTCATTCTTTAAATCATCCTCTTCCACAGGAAAAGCAGTGGAGGTTTCTGTTTGCTTGTTTCTGCTTCGTGTGTGTGTGTGTGTGTGTGTGTGTGTGTGTGTGTGTGTGTGTGTGTGTATACAAGTAAGTGAAGTTGATGATGGCGATTCAAGGTATTTCCCAGTAGTGTTTGGAGCCTCTCCGGGACTCTCCACCCACCAGCTTCCAGTTCCTCTGGTCTCCAAGGAAAAGAAGCCTGACCACAGCCTGAAAAGAAGTGAGTCTCCAGGCAGGTGGAGCAGGTGGCTAGGTCAGAAGCGGCCTGTGAGGTTGTTGGGGGTCATGCGTCTTTCTTTATCTGGAGAGAGAAAAGAGTAATGAAGTAGGAGAGACAAGGAACTTAGATGGAAAAGTTCCTTGGGCCAGGAACCGGGCAGAGAAGCTAGGAACCTGGGGTCAAGCCTAGAGTGTTCAAAGACGTTGTTAGTAAAGTCCCACGTGCTTCTCCACTCCCACCAGTGGTACTGGGGATTAAGTAGGCCCCCACACATGTGCTAGGGCAATCGCTGTCCCACAGGTGTATCTACCAAGTCCTTTTTCTTGCTTCCTCCTAAGCTTGTCAGATGTTGGCATTCGTTGGTTTGAGTTTTGTAGGTGTGTTCTCACCTCTCATCATAAGGACGTTAACTTTATTTAGGGACTACGAGTTCATATGGCTGACTCTTAACTAATGAAATCTGCAAAAGCCCTTGTATTTGTCTGTTTTCTGTGGCTATAGCAAAATATCCAAGACTAGGTAACTTTTAAAGGGAAGAAAAATGTTGGATTCACGGTTCTGGTGGTTGGGAGGTTCAGAGGCATGACGGCCTCTCTGGCAAAGGCCTCGTCACATGGTAGGAGGTGGAATGTCAGGCACATGCAGTAGACACACACACACACACACACACACACAGAGGCAGCCTCAATTTACAGCGACCCGCTACCATGATCACTAACCCGTCTCATGAGCATGTGGATCTCCCGGCTGCCGGAAAAGCATGCCTTCCCCTTCACAAACCCATCATCACTTAAGGATCCAACATCCCAGCACCACCACCACGTCAATCAAAGCCCAGCATCAGTTTCAGAGGGGGCAAAACATACTCAAGGTCATCATCTGAGGTTCCCAGTGACTGTGAGTGGGATGGAAGGTTTTAACTCAATAGGGAAATACACACAAACACACAATTAAATCAATTAACTGATTAAACACAAACACACAATTAAATCAATTAACTGATTAAATGAAGTCTCCATGCTCGAATGTGTTAGACATGGAAACAAAGGCCAGTGGTGTTACACTTAGGAAAGGAACTCACCAGAAACAGTCAACTTCTCTAGATTTTTCCAAGCTGGCACACCTCGCCTTAACCAACAAGCTCCGCCCTCCTGCTGACCTTGGTCTCTCAGCCATCCCTTTCCTTCAGTCTCCTTTCTTTCGTGCCAGCAGGGACAAGGGAGACTTATGTGGTTGTATACTTGTACCTGGTCACCTGTAGACCAAGTTCTTCGTTATCTCTTGTTTGGAGACTAGGACTCTGACCTCGCTCGTGTCCGGGGCCAAACAGATAGAGTGCCCCTGAAATGCATTTGACAGGGCTGGCCAGGAGCAGTGGCGAGGACTGGAAAATCAGGGCCCCTGAGCTTCCTGAGCATAGGAATGGAAGAAGGCACCAAGGGCATGGTGACCTCGGATCACTGGTCTAGTGGTTAATTAGTCCCTCTTCCCTTTAGCCGAGAAGTTACCAAAATAGCCTTCATCATGTATCAGAAGATGCCATGAGCTATGTTTGGTTTGTTTTTACAAACTCTCCCACTACTGTATCCCTGGCTGGCCTAGAACTTATTTGTTAAGTCGACCAGGCTGGCCTCGAACTCACTATGTAGATCTGCTGGCTTCTGTCTCCTAAGTGCTGGGACTAAAGGCATACGCCACCTTACGGGGCTAGGCCATGTTTTGACCAATCAAGAATCTTGATGCTTTAGAACAGGATTGAGCAGTCTCAGGCTTTACTCACATCAGGCTCAAGTGTACAAATAAAATGGTAACTGCAGAACTTCCTACAACTGACCCAGAGTCTTTTAATGTCCCCTGACGCCCACACCGATGACTAACAGAGGTGCCAATGGACTGAAGTTTGGTGTACTTGGGTTATTCCAGTAAGCTCTGTCCTTGTGGGTGAGTCACTTTTTCCAGGTGACAGGACTCCTTTCCTGTTACTCTCCAAGATGGGGTGTCTAGCCATGGGGGAGGCTCAAGACCTTTGGGTCATTAGGAGAGAGAGGGGTCCCTTGAGCTGTGCTGACCCATAGATACGACCCTCGTGGCATTTGTGGAGTAGCTGGGCTGGTGTGGAGGAAGCTCACTGCTGAGGTAGCTCTCTTGGCCACAGTGGTCTAGTCTCTCCTGACTTGGGTAGGGCTAACTGTCCTCCTTGATGACTCAAGCCCATCTTGAGCCCTGGATGGTACTCTGGACTTTCTGGAATCCGATAGACCTTTTTTATTCCAGGCTCAACTGTCAAGGAAACTATAGTATGCAATTGTCGCTGTATGGCCATAATTTTCCATACAAGCCTAGGGATTAGGCTCTGGCAGATCACTCAGTCTGCTGGCCTGGGACTTTGGTTGTTCTGTTCTGAATTTCTCCACCCACCCTTAGTTATTCTCAGTTGTCTCCTCTTGATCGGGACAGAAAATTGAGAATGATGTAAAGGTGACTGATGGTCTCTGATTCCTGATGGCTCAGCTTACACTTTTCAAGTTTAAGGTAGCTCAAGAGCAACACACATTCAGTAGAAACCCTATCACCAGCTTTGAATTTTGTTCTTGTGCTGGGATAGCAGTGTGTTATGTGATACTCTAGTGATGAAGGACCAAGGGCGGTGTCAGCCTGCATCCCAGCCTGCATCCCAGCCACCAAGCAATCCAAGGCGATGGATGCTCCACTGATGCTCAGTCAGATGTTTAATAGCTTACGTACAATCAATGCATTTCTGAAGGTAAACTTAAGGATGTTCTCTACTTATAATCTTTTTAGCTTCTGGAAGGTTCGTTGGGATATCGTCCCACGGTAAGTCAAGGCACACCTGCCTTGCTACACTGCCCTGCACATTCCGCTCTCTGCATAAGGGGATGAGACGGATCCTCAAATCGCATCACAAGTTTATACACACAACTCTTGAGAGAAAGTCCCTTTGCTCCCATTTCACCCCCAATATTGCTGTTTGACTATGTGGTCCGTGATATTGGAGCTGAGGCGTGTAGATAAACAGGGTAAAGAGAAGCCGAATCACGTGAGAAGCATCACATCCTAGAGCAGTCCTCTCCAGCAGAGCTTTCTAAATAATGGGCTCTCTCCACCATGGCAGCCATTAACCACATGCATCTCTTGAGAGCTTGAAACATGACGCGTGCCTCTACAGAGCTGAAATTGTAATTTAATTTTAATCATTTACAGTTAAATTCAAATGACACTTGGGACCACACGCCACTCATATGGTAGCTACGATATTGAGTAATACAGCTCTCTCTCTTTTATGGGGAACTTTTGGTTGTGGGATTACAATAGAAGTGTATTAATTCAATACTAATCATGCAATTTAAATACTCGATTGCTTTGTTTGTTTGTTTATTCATTTTGCAGTGGTTAGGATTGAACCCAGGGCTTTGTGTCTGCTAGGCACTGAGCTAACTCCTTAGCCCTGAACTTTTTAATTAATACGTTGTACATCAATTCAGGAGCAAGCTGATGACTATCACACTTTGAAGTAATGGTGAATGAAAACAATGTTTGGGGTATCTGCTAGATAATGTAATACCAAATGAGAACATCTCATATATACTGATGATAAGTCATGTATACCATCTGGCAGTGGTGGTGCACACCTTTAATCCCAGCACTCAGGAGGCAGAGGCAGGCGGATCTCTGTGAGTTCCAGGTCAGTCTGGACTACAGAGTGATTTAGTTCCAGGACAGCCAGGGCTACACAGAGAAATTGTTTCAAAAAACAAAACAAAAAATCATGTGTACCACTAATCTTAGTATGGTTTGGGTTTGGCAAGAATTTAGTGAAAGTAAATATGCGATTGTTTTCCTTGAAGTTCACATACTTCCTGAACTCTTTCACAGACCTGTTGAGGATATATGCACCTAAGCTTGAAGAAGAAGAAAAAAAAAAATCCGTGCTCTAGGCTTATGTAAAGAAGACAGGTTGACAAATAAGGTTAATTCACACAAGAAATGCTTACAGAATGCCTACTGCATGCCAGATACGATTCTAGACACAGGGCAACAGTTCTAACTGAGGCAGGCAAGGTAGGAACACCTCACAAGCACATGCCCTTCAGCGGAAGAGCAAGACATTGAACGAACTGGTAGAGAACCTCAGACTGAAGTAAACGCTATGAAGAAAACACAGGAGAGAGATGATGGGGAGCGGCTCAGCGAAGGGGCTACTTTAGATCGGATAACTAGCCAGGTGTAAAGGAAGTGACATTTGAGTCGAGGCTAGCCCAGAAAAAGGAGCCAGACACACAGAGCGTGAGGGCATGCCCACAGCTGCAGCGCCGAAGGCACACGGGGTGGGTGTGATCGAGCGGTGTCACGGGAAGAGGACACAAGAAGGTGGAGGACAGGGACGTGGGTGCAGGAGTCAGAGCTGGAGCCCTGGATCCGAGAGTTGTGTTTTCAGAAGGGCAGGGAATTCAGATTTCATTTGAAGTCCAGTTGCTGCAAAAGGTGGGTTACGATCCTGTAAGAACAGATGATGTAGGGAAAGTGGGAGCAGGAAGCTTCTTGCAGAGAGCTGTTGTGGTTAACGGAGGGGGGTAAGGGTGGTTGGTGACTCGGCAGGCGGTAATGCAGAGAGAGAAAAGTGAAAGACTTAGGACCCTTCCCTAAGGCAACTGACATGTCACAGGAGTCCCAGGAACAGCGTGGGAAAGAGTCACTTATATGGGGGGGGAGGGTGGCAAAGTCAAGACTTGCACTCTGGTTGTTGGGCATCAAAGTGGAGATACTTGGAGGTAGGAATTTGAAGCTCCACGGAAGGAGAACAGAAGGACTAGATGAGAGCCCTAGGGGAACTGAGTGAGGACCTGACCGCTGAGGATTTATTGATCACCTAATCCTAGCCTGAACCTTCAGGTGGGTGTGTTTCCAAGGGCAAAGCTCTGCAGCCCCTGGCAGCCGCTGTCCAGACCTGGGAAACTGTCAGCGTTGAGGTGATGACCCCACACAGACCTCTGATTACCGCGCTCTGTGCAAGGTTTCATTAGCAGACATTTCCATCATTATCACCACAACCACGCTTCTTCTTCGCTGAGTCCAGCCTCTTTTAATCTCCTACCTGTGTTTGAATAATTCCCCTCAATTTGTGAGTCCCACTTTCCTCTATAGATCTCCAGGAAGCCATCCTACAGGATAATCTGGGGTCTTCTTCCTCAGAACCTGTTCTCCACACCTGTCTAGACCGTCTTCCTGGGAGAGTCTGTAAGACAGCTTTAGCAAATTCTTTTGCTGCTTGCCTAGCGGGGCTTGAGTTTCCCAGGAAACAGACTCCCCGACAGAAATTTTTTTTTTTTTTTTTTTTTTTTTTTGGAATTCCTCTGGGATGGTCATCTGTGAAAGTGAAGAATTCAGGCCAGGGCAAAGGGAGGACTTGAATTATGATACAGTCCAGGAGACCCCTCACCTGATCTCCCAGGAGCTCTCAAGCTTGGTGCTGAGAGATATCTTTCTGTATACTATTCCCATTGGTTAATAAATAAGCTGCTTTGGTCTATGGCAAGGCAGCTTAGAGGCAGGCAGGAAATCCGAGGAGAGAGACAGGAAAGAGAAAGGCAGAGTCTAGAGAGAGATGCCAGCCTGCTGCCCAAGGAACAATGTACCAGCAGACTGGTAAGCCACAGAACACGTGGCAAAACATAGATTAATAGAAATGGGTTAATTTAAGATATAAGAGCTAGCTAGCAAGAGGCCTGCCATAGACCATACAATTTGTAAATAATATTAAGCCTCAGAGTGATTATTTTATAAGTGGCTGTGAGATTGTGTGGCTGGACAGGACCAGAGAAAACTTTTGACTACAGCTGGGGGCAGGGGCGGGTCCCTCAGAGTTGCCCTGAGTGTACCAAGGGGTTTCAGAACTTTTTAGTTACAGTCTTACTTACTTTAACTATTTTTATGACCAAAGCAATTTAAGAGAGAAGGCATTTACTTTGGCTCACAGATTGAGGGAAATCCATCACCAGGGGGATGTCTGGGAGGCTGGAGCTTGAGGCAGTTGGTTACATTGTATCTGTCAACCGGCAACAGAAAACAATGATTGCTCATCTAGTTCACCTTCTCTTTATTCAGTCCAGGACCCAAGTACATAGAATGGTGCCACCCAAATTGGATCTTCTCAATTGATAAGCAGATAAATCTTATTTTTTATAAGGTTTTCTCAAAATCTAACCTAATCTATATAACCCCTCAGAGACGTGCTATGAGATGTTCTGTATGTCAAATGTGTTGCTCTGATTGGTTAATAAATAAAACACTGATTGGCCAGTAGCCAGGCAGGCAGTATAGGTAGGACAAGGAGAAAGGAGAATTCTGGGAAGTGAGAGAGGAGAATTCTGGGAAGTGGAAGGCTGAATCAGAGAGACACTGCCAGCCGCCACCATGGAAAGTGAGATGTAAGGTACTGGTAAGCCACGAGCCACGTGGCAATTATAGATTAATAGAAATGGGTTAATTTAAAAATATAAGAACTAGATAACAAGAAGCCTGCTGTGGCCATACAGTTTGTAAACAATATAAGTCTCCATGTGTTTACTTGGTTGGGTCTGAGCGGCTGTGGGACTGGCGGGCAAGAGAGATTTGTCCTGGTCAGGCAAGACCAAAAAAACTCTAGCTACAGGCACGCCTGGGAGCTTGTCTCTGGGTGATATTAGATCCCATCAAGTTGTCAATCAATATTAACTGTCACTTCACATTTAGTCCTTATTAAACACAGATTGACTCAAAGAAGACACATGTCCCGGACAAGGTAACTTCCTTGGGCTGAGAGCAATTCCTGGTCAGGGATGAAGCTAAAAGTGGTCAGCCACCAGCTTTCCTGACCTAAAAGCATTGCCGTTTGCAGTCTATGCCTCCCCCGGATTCTCCTAACAACATGAGCAGGTCGGCTCACAGATTGAGTAAGAGATTAAGATTCAGAAACATTAAATAAACTAGCATAAAAGTAGAGACGAAGTTCAAGTCCTGGTCTATCACTCCAGAGCTTTCTTTGTACCATGTGGGATCACTGCAGAGGAGAAAATGCATTTTCAACAGAAGCAAGCTATCCAGGAGTCTGGATAGAGACTGCCAGTTGTAGTTTGTTTTCTTTTATTTTTTCCCCCACTTTCTTCTTTTACATGTGTCTGTGTGGATGTGTATGCATATGTTTGTGTGTCTGTGTGTACATATGTGTGAGCATGCCAGAGGTCAATGTCCTGGTAGAAGCTCCAACACCTGAGTCTCTGGCATCCATATACCCAATGATTAGTCTGGGATGATTAGGGGCAAGCCACACCTCTCTCTCCCCCCAGACCCTGCCTCCCTCAGAAAGCCCACCAAGTTCAGCTCTTCCCCCGGGGCTGCTCAAGACCACGCCTACAGGTTACTTAAGGCCTGGCAGCCATATAGACATCCCAAGAGTCACCCAGGATTGCTTTGTTCTGTTCACTAAACCTGGATTTATTAATTCGGTTTGATTGGCTTATTACATCAGTGGCGGCGGATACCTAGTAACCGGGGATTCAAAACTTATCAGTCAACATCTGACGTCTGTCTTCCTCTATTGCTTCCCACCTTATTTTTTTGAGACAGGGTCCCACAGAACATGGAGCTTGACAGTTTGTCAAGGCCAGATGGCGGGAATCCCCAGACATCATTCTGTATCTGCTTCACTGTTTCAGTGATTGTGGGTTTATGCGGCTTGCTGAGCTTTTCACATGGGCATTGAGGCTTGAACTCAGGTCAGAGAGCTTGCACAGTATACACTTCACCAACTAAGCCATCTTCCCAGTCTGGGTCTGCCAGTTCTAAACTTTTGAGGCGTTTCAGCTTATCTGATTTAGCTAGAATTTGGGGCAACGAAGTCCATCTAGTGAGGCAATTTGTGAAGATGGGGGAACCGGGGTGGGGGGCACCAAGCGGTGTGTGGAGCCTGGTGCCAGATACGACTTCTTATATCAGTTACTTTCCTTGTTGCTGAGACAAAACACCTGGGAGGGCAGCTTCAGGAAGGAAGGGGATGTTTTGGCTCACAGTGGGTACACAGCCCATCACGGGGGAGGAGGGGGGCAGGCGGCAGGAGCTTGAAACAGCTGGTCACATGGCGTCTGCAGTCAGGAAGCAGAGAGTGTTGAATGATGGTGATCAACTCACTTTTTCCTCTTGTTATTCAGTCTGAATCTCTAGTCCATGGTGTGCACCACCCACCAGGGACATCCTGTCTTAATTAACATAATCTGCATCATCCCTCACAGACACGCCCTATTGTCTGTCTCCTGGGTGACCCTGTCGGTTGACAACCAGTATTAACCATGACACCTGCTGACAGAAGGAACCTGCGACTACCCTCACTGAAGCTCCCTCCCAGGGTCTGGAAGGCAGCCAGAGCGCCAGCCGAGATGTAAGTTCTCTCAGTAAAATGTGTTTCAATGATGCTCGGAACACAGGAGAGAGGTGCGGCCCTTCCTCCAGCTGCGGCAGTGGACCAGCAAGTGCCAACAAAAGCAAGTGGCAGCTGCAGTCCACGGTCCGCTTCCTGGTCACCAGTGTCAATCAGAAGTGGCCCTAACAGCAGGTGCTCTGATCTCCAGCTGGTAGCTGCCTTGATTGACCTTGAAACCAAAAGATCAGGCGTCGCCCCCCAACCTAACTTCATCGGACCACTCCCCACCCCATCCCCCCACTGCCGCTTTCCCAACGGCTCCTCTTCCAGCCCTTCCAAACACTTAGTAAGCGCTTCCTGTCTTGAATCCATCTTTCTGATGGGAACACTTGGAATAGGGGTTTCTTTTTACTGCGCTGAGTGTGAGGTGGAGCCCCCAGTGAGAAGCCAGTCAGGGCTTGCTCTTGCTTTCTAGACATACACATGAACGAACTGGGGAGCAAATGTTTTTCTCCCAGAGAGCAATACAATAATGAACACAAAACAAACCGAATCCCTGAATGCTGAGATCGGTCCCCAGGGAGACAAGTGTTACCCATTCATAAAGCAGGTGAGCTTGAAGCCTTGTCATGGTGTATGGGTTGTAACGCCTACCCTGTACAACCACAGCACTTGGTCCCGGTGTAGCCATACCTGTGCGACATCCTGATGTCATAGAGGGACGCACGTGAAACTGCATCAGAATATTATTTCCCACGGTATTGATAAGATGCTTTTTTTACAGAAGTAAGATGTAAGGCAGTTCATGACCACTGGCCACCAGCCACATGCCAGACAAAGTCAGAGACATCAAAAGCAGTGTACGCAAAAGAAGAACACATTATAAACTAAAATTCCTACTCCCAAGGAATGCTAACCAAAAAAAACCCAAAGCAGTGGGCTTGTTTAAATTAAGTCACTTGAGTTTGTAGCCATCAAAATAAAAAAGACATTGGACTACTAAAGTGTTGGAATTTTTGAAGACTGTCTTTTTCTTTTTTTTTTAAGGGTTGTATTATATTTTATACTATGCTATTAACATGAGACTTTGAGGAGCTGGGATGGAAATTTATGGCTCAAATTGATGTGTTTGTGTTTCAAGTTGGCAAGGGGATAGACTGTGCTGGTTAGCTTAACTGTAAACTTGCTACAACCAACCCTCCCCTGGGAAGAGTCTTTGTCTAGATCAGGTTGGCTTGTGGACATGTCTATAGGGGGATTGTGTTGGTCATTAATTAACCTGGGAAAAGTCAGCCTACTGAAGGCAGCACCATTCCCTAGGCAGGGACTCCTGAACAGTCCATGAAAGGAGAAACAAGCAAAAGGATGTATTTACTCTCTTTGCTCTTGTCTGTGAATGTGATGTGTCTGTTTTAAGTGCTGACTTTTAGTTCCCCACAACGATAGGCTATAACCTGCTATCATAAGCCAAAGACCCCTCCCCACAAAAGACTTTTCAAACAAAGATGTCATGTACAGAGGACAAGGCTCAAACTGGACAACCTACCTGCAAACACAGAATCTGCCACCCAGAAGATGTGATGAAGCCATCAGTTAAATGATTCCCAAAGGAAGAAAGGATTAAGGTGACATAGAGGGACACCCACTCTGACAAGATTCACTGTGATGACTACCTTCTACTTTGGGTCTCTTTCTATGTTCCAGGCAACAGCTGCTCCCACTTTACAACTGTGGGTACAATGAGTCCTAGTAAAGCCCGTGTAATGGATGCATTCATGGGCTTCAGCCTTTTAACAATCTTCTTAATTAGGGTGCTGTCCTTTTAAGCAAAGCATTTACACAAGTTACTTTATTGCATTTGAATTCAAAATTAGCTTCAATAGACTTAATATAATTTTATGGGCTTTTTAAAAATTGCTGTACAATGAAGGGAATTTATTTTATCATCATTATGGATAATGTAGTCCCGTGGATACTTAACAGCCGTTGGTGCAGAAGCCTAGGAAATGCTCTGAAGAAGGTAGGACCTTACACATGTGGTTGATGGTTGTGGTTTTGCTGGTCTTGCCTTTATTATTATAGCCTGATTCTGCGAGCCTTGATTTTCTTATCTGAGAGATGAGGCCAGGATCTTCTGTGCCTCAAAGCAATTGTGAACAACACTAAGTGAAATATATCCTCCATGAAAGGGCTTTACCAGGCATATAGAACTGTGTGTGTTCCTGTTTTTTTCTCTTCCTGTAGAAGCCTCAGTCTTCACACCCATCTGGAAATGGTATTGGTGTGTGGAGTTTAGAAACAGTGGGACAGACTCAGCCTTTGGGGGTGCCTGGATGATAGTTCAGATGGCTTTGCAAAGGGGGGGCCCATGCAGAGATGAGCACCCAGGCACTTGGGAGTGAGCGAAGAGGACCAGAAACCACAGAAGAGGGCAAAGATGGGGTTGCGGTGGACAATCCTATCCGGGCCTCCTCTTCATTATACCAAGTTGTTTTCCAGGCCTCCGCCCATTCAGTCTCATCAGAAACCTCACTGTTACTCTTATCAGAGTTCAAACAAACAGTTCCTGCCTTTCGGTACACCAGTGCTCTGGAATATCATCTATGCTCTGGAGTGCTAGGATTCCGTTTATTGGGGTCAGTATGTAAACCCCCCTTTGAACATGGGTGAAATGGACCTTGACTGACACCAGGTTTCCCCTGTCCACACACAGCACAGTTAGATATGTCCTCATCTGTGTCATTTCTAAATTTGAAAGACAAAGATTAATGAAGTAGGCCACAGTATCTTCTGAATAATGCCATATTGTTCCAATGCGCGTCTGTTATCAGTCTTCATCACTGTGTATCATAGCACCATAAACCGTATCATGTGACCATATGACATACGACCATACATCATAGTCACAGGCAAGAGAGACGGCTCGGTGGGGAAAGGCAACCGGGAAGACCTGAATTTGGTTCCCTGAAATGGCCTAAAACGCTGATATGGTAGCCTGCATGTGTAACCCCAGTGTTCCCAGAGTTACATGGGAGATGGAAACAGGAGAACTGACTGGAAGCTCGTAGCCTGGAGTGGGACAAAGTGGCAGAAACAACAAGAGAGACCCTTCCTCAAGGGTCATGGAAGAAGGTGAGAATCAGTTTCCCAAAGTTGTCCTCTCGGGCTGGCAGGGTGGCTCAGCTGGTAAAGGCGCTTGCCACCTAGCCGGACAACCTGAACTCAGTCCCTGCACCCCATACGGTAGAGGGAGAAAACAGACCAACAAAATGTATCTTCTGACCTCCGCATGTCCACGGCGTGTGCCCACGTGCGTGTAGATACTCACACACAAACCTACTCTTACGCAAAGTAAGTGATAGAGCAAGGTAGCTATTTTCTAATTCCCATATGTGTTGTAGCAGGGGCATCTCCACACCCACACACCATACACATACACACTCAAAAATAATAATATTTAAGATCATGCAGTGAATGTGGTTGGCTACCTGCATAGCATGTATGAGACCCTGGGTTCCATCTCATGTAAAAAAAAAATCATGACAATAAATCCATGTGTCACTCACCTGGGAAGAGTCTTTGTCTAGATCAGGTTGGCTTATGGATATGTCTGTGGGGGCGGGGATTGTCTTGGTCATTAATTAACCTGGGAAAACCCAGCCTATTGAGGGCAGCACCATTCCCTAGGCAGGGACTCCTGAAGAGTCCACGGAAGGAGAAAGCCAGCTGAGACTTGGAGGTGATAGCTGAGGGTCATAAAGAGTCATAGACTATAGGTTTGAACCAGATCATCTTAACACACAGCACCTGGGTTAAGTTTGAACAAGTTTTACTCTGTCTGCTGGGGCCTCAGTTTGCCAAAGTCTTAAAATGGAGATAACATCTGCTCCACAAGGTGAACATCAAAGATTAAAGATAATGCATGATAAGAAAGCTATAGAAAGATTAATGGCAGGGCCTGATTCTATTGATTTCATCTTACAGACATGGACACATGTCCTTGTTTATTGGCATCTCATTGATAATAGAACACCTTGACTACACTCTTAGCTCAAATACTGACTGACCAACATCTTTTCTGTAGATCAAGTGGGGGGGGGGTTGGGAAATATTCTTTGTTTTTTGGGTTTTCGTTTCCCCCTCACCAACTTTAACGTTTAATTTAATAGTGGCCCTTCCCTTCTTGGTTGACCTCTCAATTAAAGATCAAAACAGAGTCATGTGCCAATTTTAACTCCATCTAACAGCTGTCTGGATAATGAAGCTCTTATATCACCTAATATGGCCCTGAGAATCCCTGCCACAGGAAGGGAAAAGTGAAATATGGTCTGGTTTTGCTCCTCTGTGTGACTGACAGAAGCGTGCATGGTTAGCGTCAAGTGTGGAGACAACTGCTTTTCCACATCAGCCCTCCCAACTTGGAAGGCCGTTTGCCAGTGTAAGCCAAAGCTCCATA
Organism: Peromyscus maniculatus bairdii; assembly: GCF_049852395.1. Lineage (NCBI taxonomy): Eukaryota > Metazoa > Chordata > Mammalia > Rodentia > Cricetidae > Peromyscus > Peromyscus maniculatus. The sequence continues at coordinate 59,973,799 of NC_134861.1, read as the reverse complement.
CAGAGGCATTTCCTTTAATGCAGCTCAGAGAAGAAATGCTCAACTCCAAAGAAAACCGCACGAACACCTATATTGTACAGGATGGAATCGGCCACTGTTTAATGTTTGAGGGAGGCAGACACCACTGTTCCTCACCTATGCTCTGCTGAGAACCAGTTGAGAGATGAAAGAATGGATTAAGGCCGGTAGAGACTCTTTATTATGATGATGTCAACACTAAGAGCATGGCTTCTGGCACTGTATGGATGCCTGTTATCTCTGAAGACCAGGGATTGATTACTTGAGCCCTGAAGTTCAAAACCAGCCAAGGTATCATAGTGAGACTTCCCCTCTCATCTCAAATGGAGGAGAAGGAAAAGGAAGGAGGAGATGAAGGAAGAGAGGAGGAGGAGGAAGGAGATGAAGGAAGAGAGGAGGAGGAAGGAGATAAAGGAAGAGAGGAGGAGGAGGTGGAGGAAGAAGAGGAGGAGGAGGAGGAGGAGGAGGAGGAGGAGGAGGAGGAGGAGGAGGAGGAAGAGAAAGCTGACAGCTGAGTGGCTTCCTAAGAGTTTTTAACTCCTGTACCTTACATGCCCAAGCAAACAGACGAGACACATTCAGCCAGGACTCCTCTGCTGACTTCTCACATACATTAAAGACACGTGGGGACCTCTGTTCTCTGCAGGTGAACAAATTCCCCAGGAAAGATGAAGAGAGAGGAGACGAACTCAGGGATGCCTGTCCAGGCCCTCCTTTTAAGTTCACCCTGAAGAGGAATTGAGGATAGAAGACTGAAAACAAGAACAGAAAGAATATCATGCTTGTGAAAGTCCCTCCTCATAGAAGGGCCATCAGCCCTGGCAGAGGAAGGGGCCCTCAGTTAGAGAGAACCTTTCTTTCATCTTGAGAATGAATTTCAGCTGGACAGTCAACCCTGGAAGTCCACAGCGTGTAGCGTTTGTGCTTCTTAAGGCTGACGAGTGGGCTAGAACATCCATATTTTAAGAACACTTGTATATTGCAAAATATTTGGCTGCCACATGCTTCCCCTGCCTTCTTGCGAAGCGTTGTCCTCAGGGCTATCTGCACTGCTCATTATAAATCCATCCATCAACTCCAGCCTCGCAAGACAACAGAAAGAGCTGTTGGAAATGGAAGGATTGAGCAACGGCTGGTCTCCAGATCAGAGGCAATGCTGTGAAACAGCGAGATAGCAACACCCCCTCCCCCACCCCCTCCCACCCCACCCTGGCTCCCTCCGCCTGGATCGTTTCTTAGTGTTCCTGGTTCTGCTGGCAGGAATCCTACTGAATTCAGGAAAACCATATGAAATCCATCCCGGGTGTTGCCAAAATAAATTGTTCATCATATCAGATGTAACACTGAAGAGAATTCACCACAGTCAGTTTTCTGTCTTGGAACTACCTCCTTTGCTTCCCTCAGGATCTCATGAGAGGAGGAGAGGCCCATGCTGTACACGCCACGTCTTGTTATCTGCCAAAGAGGAGAGATCAGAGGCTTGGGGGCCAGGCAGGGTTCATGGGGTTGGAGTGAGGGCACCCCAATACTAACAAAAGATGTTTCTATAGTCCAATTTTAAATAGCCCATCTGGAGTTATTAATTGTCTCAACTCCTTTAGAGTTTGGGAGTGTGAGACCCTCATGAAAGTTGGACTGGAACCATGTATAGAGGAACACGGAGGTTTTTTTGTTTTGTTTTGTTTGCTTTTTTTCGAGACAGGGTTTCCTTGTGTAGCTTTGCGCCTTTCCTGGAACTCACTTGGTAGCCCAGGCTGGCCTCGAACTCACAGAGATCGGCCTGCCTCTGCCTCCCGAGTGCTGGGATTAAAGGCATGCGCCACCACCGCCCAGCGAACACAGAGTTTTGTACCTTTGTGTTTCAATACAGTTTCTTCCGCTGCAAAAACTACACAAAGTGATTGCAATTGCTTCCAGTACCTACTTCAATTATGTGGAACCCAGCTCACCCAGGCACTTCTAGGACTGCCATTTCTCGCTTGCAGGAGAAAGGAAGAAGTCGATGAAAACCAGGAAAGTCTTGATCCAGATTTTCTTTTTCAGCTTTTTACTGATTCTTTGTGAATTTCACGTTGTGCACCCCAATCCCACTCATCTCCCCTTCCCTCCATATCTGCCCTCTGCCCTTTCATCCTCCCCCTGTCCCCCAAACAAAACAAAACAAAAATCTCGATGTGGAAGTTGCAGGGTGTCACAGGGTAGACCCTTTTGCCTAAACAGCTTTACTTGCAAGTGTTTGTTGCAATGAATGAGTCACTGGACTGCTTTGAGGTCTCTGGCTTCTGTAACACTATCAATACTCCAGCCTCACTGGGACTCCCCTCGAATATCCTGTTGTCCGGAGGCACGGAGATCCTGCAGCTTTGGTTCTGCAGAACCAGCCCCTTCATCCGCTCCAGCAGTTCGTGGATGGGGTGGGTGTTGCGTGGGCCAGCAGCTCAAAGCCCTGGATCGGGGTCTGGGTGGTAGCTGAGTTGGTCAGCCCATCGGCTGTCCTTCACCCATGACACCAGAACCAGCTCTCTTGCTTTGTGGGGTGAGGGGCGGGGCCAGTTCTCCTGCCTATGGTAACTGGAAAGGGGCAGGACCTTTCTACTGCGTTCCTGCCTTCTAGACCAGCTCTCCCTCACCCTCCTCACCAGCACCAGCCCTCCATCACTGCCCTGGTGAGGGGCAGAACCAGCTCGCCCGCTTTGCCCAGGTGAGTGATGGGGCCAGATCTACTGCCTGTGGCAACTGGCATGGTGTGGGACCAGCTCTCCCACACTCACGCCATTGAGGACAGTTCTCTCTCATTCACACCAGCTCTCCAGCACCATCCCCGGGGAGGGGTAGGGCCAGCTCTCCTGGCTGCCCTCATCCCCTCAGGGCCAGCTGTCCCGGGCCCACACCATCAGGTTTAAGTTGTAAAGTTTAGGTTATGGCTGAATCTATTAGTTGAATTTTGTGGTTGGCTTTGGGTGTTCAATGGCTCTGACATTATTTTGAAGAAAAAAAAGTAATAATTAGGACATGTTTCTATACTGAAAAACTCCTTGTGGGCAATTTTTGATAAATAAAATAATCTACTTATTGACATTTCTCTAGGTCTTATTAATACCATATTTCAGGGAATGAAAAGGAGAGGTGTTTTATTATTATTTAATTTTTCTTGCTTATATGTGTCCCTCTGCATGTTTGTGAGTTTACCTGTGTGCATGCGTGTGTGTGTGTGTGTGTGTGTGTGTGTGTGTGTGTGTGTGTGTGTGTGTGCTGGAGGTCCAAAGTTGATGTCCGGTGTCTTTCTTGATCCCTCTCTGATTTATTTATTAAGGCAGGGTCTCTCAACGAACCTAAAACTGTCTGATTGACTAAGTAGCTTGCCTGGGAATCCCTGGTCCCTGCTTCCCGAGTGCTGAGATTGATGACAAGTGGCTGTCATAGCTGACCAGTTTGGCATGAGAACCCCATGATCCTCAGGTTTACAGAGCAGGCATCTTCTCTACCCAACATCTTCCCACCCCATTGAATGATTGATTGATTGATTGGTTGGTTGATTGATTTAATGTGTGTGTATGTGTATGACACACACACACACACATACACAGAGAAAGATAGAGACAGACAGACAGACAGACAGACAGACACACACACACACACACACACCAGAGAGAAAACCATAGCAAGCAAGTGTGTAGAAATCAGAGCACAGAGGACAACCTCCAGTGTCATCCTTGATGTCCACCTTGCTTGAGATGGGTTTTTGCTTCATCACTGTGCACTCCAGGATAGCTGGTCCTCTTCATCTCCCTTCTCACTCTATGGATGCTGGGGTCCCAGACGTGTTGGGGATGATGAGACCTACCTTCAATACTGTGGTAACACTTAGTGAGTCACACAGGTCAGCCACTCACCAGGCATTCAGTATGCCAGCATCATTCCCTTTTCTAGAAGTATTTAAGGATGGAGCCCTGGTTTTAGATAGGGCTTACATTGGATCCTATGTAACATATCATATTACACTTCAAAGTAAGGTGAGGAATTCTCTTCTGACCCAGCCTCTTGACAGTGTCCAGAACCAAGGAACTGACTATGCAACCCTGAAAATGGGAAAATGGGAGGGGATCCTTATATTTGATTTTATTTATTTGATCGATTCAAAGCCCCAGCTTAGCTTCTAGAATTTTTGTTAGCTTCCTGGGCTGCCACAAGAAATTGCTGCAACATGTTGATGACTTGACAGGAGAGAAATTTGTCTCCTTGTAGCTCCAGGACCTAGAACCTAAGATCAAGCATTGGCTGGGCCATGCCTACCCTTCAGGTGGTGGGTTCAAATCCTCCCCTTGCCTCTGGCCAGGCTGGTAGCTCTTAGCAGTCTTTCTGTTTCCATGGCTTGTAGCCATACCCCACTGGAACTTCCGTAGGCACCCCAAAATCCCTTCTCCCCTCTGTGTGTGTGTGTGTGAGTGAGTGTGTGTGTGTGTGTGAGTGTGTGAGAGAGTGTGTGAGTCTGTGAGTCTGTGTGTAAGTGTGTGTGAGAGTATGTATGTGTGTGTGAATTTGTTAGTGTGAGTGTGCAATTTATGTGTGTCTATGTATGTATTTCTGTCTGTCTTCACTGGATTTTGCATCCACTCTAAGCCAGCACGATCTCATCATAACTCACAGCACTACAATATATAAAGTCCCTCTTTCTGGATAAGGTCGTGGTCTAAGGTTCTTAGTGATCAAGTTTTGGTTGGGGAACCCCATCTAACCCAAAAGAGTTATTTACAGGTCTGTTTTCCTACAGGAGTATCAGGCCACGATTGCTATGTACTGACTTGTCTTCAGACAATGGCTTCTGTCCTTCACGGTCCTCCAGGCCCTTCTACCTGCAAGGGATGAATCCTTGGGAGTCGGGGCCTTCATGGCTGCGTGCATTTTTATTTTATTCTATCTTAGAAACCAGAACACTGGTGAATAATTCTCTGCATGGGGCTATACTTTGCCATTTGGGACATTTTCTATTGAGTAATGCAATATTTTCACTCAGAAAATACATTTCAAGTTCCAAACAGGCAATTTACGAAGTATTTTTGGAACGCTGTTGGCGCTGTGTTCCGGGATGCCTGCATTGTTGATGAGACATCATGCAGGGCTGAGGCTGCCATCAGAGCCACAGTGGGACGTCTGTATTACTGCTGCCTATCAGGATAATGCCGTCTTCTCCTCCTCCTTTTTTTTTATTAAGTAAGTATCAGCCAACATAAGATTATTTTTTAATTTTTGGCAGATGCACATAAGTCTACTTACTAGACTGTGTAAGATTGCAACACAGAAATAATTTGAATATGACTTTTCTTAGTATGGATTCTTCATTAGAGGCTGGGGCAAGGTGTCAGGTCCGGGGGGTTTGATTGGGAGGGAATCTCAGGGAGTAAGAGTTGGTAGCGAGAATGAGAGGAAATGGCAGGGGAAAAAAAAAAATAGAGCTCCACAGTCAAGGTCAAGGCCACTGCTAAAGGCCTCGGGGTCCTGATGCTGCAAACTTGGGAAAGGGTAGAGAAAACTTGCCCCGAATTGTCCTCTGGAGCAGGTGAAGGCTGCAGATTCTTCTAGTTGCCTCCCACGTGGAAGGAAGGGACGTGAGCTATCTCACACTCTCTAATCTGTGCCCATTCGGACGTCCTTTTAACCGGATGTTCTTACAACTCAACGGTTAGCACTAACTACCTAAGCCTTAACTCTCCAGGAAGCACCTCCCACCCCTGCAGCTCAGCAAGGTCTGGGCTGAGGGGAGGGCAGACACCAAAGGCGTCCATTACATTAGGATTCCTCCTTCTCCTCCTCCTCCCCCTCGTGTGTGTGTGTGTGTGTGTGTGTGTGTGTGTGTGTGTGTGTGTGTGTGTGTGTGTGTATAGGGGGAACCAGTATTCATGCCTGTACATACATGCAGAGGTCAGAGGAAGGTGTGGGTGGCCGGCTCTGTCACTCTTTACCTTATTCCCTGGAGACAATGTCTGTCACTTACTGAACCTTGAACTTGGCTGGCAACCACCAAGTCCCAGGAGATCCTCCTACCTCTATCCCCCACAGCACTTGGGGTGATAGATACACATGGACGTGCTCAACTTTTCCTTGATGCTGGGGATTTGAACTCAGGTCCTCAAGCTTGTGCAGCAAGCATGCTCCCCTTCTGAACCATCTCCCTGTCTCTGAATTCCTTCTTCTAAAACATACACAATAGCATCGTCATTTGTGGTCATCATCTAAAACTCAAATGCCCTATGGATTAAGACTGGAATACTGTGTGTGTGTGTGTGTGTGTGTGTGTGTAGGTGTTAGGGTGGGACAGAGCAAAACAGGGTATGTGCTCATAGACCGTTCTATCCTGGATTTGGAGGTTTTTCCATAATGCTGTTGTTTGCTTAGCTCCTGGCTCCCGGGATTTAACTGTTGCTACATTTGGAGACTTGGGAAGATTTGGGTTCAGAATCCTGCTTCTTTGTTAATACTTCCTCGTGGGCATCAGGTACTGTGTCATATTACAAGCTGTATGCCGCCACCGGCTCCTTTTAGTGGGACAGAGATTGCTTGGTAGGTTCTGCCCGTGGCTTTTAAAAGAACGTTTCTGACTTATCCACTTCTGAGGGCTACAGTGAAGTCAGCATGCTGACCTCAGTGGTGACTCTCCTCCTGGAAAGGCACATGGAAACATTCCGCCCATTGAGATTCGAGGGACAGTTTACTAGGAAGTAACAGATTCCCTTCTTTACCTTTACAGTGGCCCACAGAGAGGACGTTCTCTCTCTTGAACTTTGGGTGTTGTTGTCTGAAGGTACAGTGTTTGAGCTGCCACAGCCATCATATATGCATTAGGAGACACACTATTAGCAAGAGCCGAAGTTCAGAGGAAGATGGGGCCAAAGATGGAAGGCATGGTGGGCACTCTATGATGTCATTAAGCATCTTACCCATCGGCTTGGGGGCTGCGTTTACCTGTGAGACGATCCACCGCTGTACTTCTATGGTTCTCACTGGATTTCCATGACATGGTGCAGGGGCAGTGTTTGTAAGACAGTATTTGCAGATCACGACGATGAGGGAGTTTTGGGGGAGCCCCGTAGTGATGACACCGAAAATGGAAGGCGATGTCTCAGGACTACTCAGACTCCAGTATTTATGTAACATTCTCAATGAAACACCTTGAAAATGCTAATGAGGCTCCTGATCTTGCTATTATGAACTTAGCATGTATAAGCAGAGATGTCCTCAGCAGAAATTTCTGCACGTGGGCCGGCATGACGTTGTTGCTCGCAACTGTAATGGCCACTTCTTCAAATATGAGAGTGTGACTTTGGGCAAGAAACTTAGCAATGAGTGGAGAGTAAAACTTTTAGAACCTGTTTAAAAACTATTTTTAAAATTACAATTTGACATTTGAAATTAAATAATTTGAAATTAAATTTGACAAGTATAAAAACTCATCTTCACTCATCAATTCAATACTGAAATCTCTTGTATTCATGAAAACAGAATGTTCGTTTAATGTCATTTTCATATAAAATCATTCCAAACAATGCAAAGTTCTAAGATATATTGGTGCTGTTCGAGTCGGGACCTGGAGGCCCGCTTAGATGCCACTCAACGGAAATATCAACTACAAATGGAGGCAAGTATCTAGTGTGTATGCAAACAAATGTCAGAGTCACTGTCTGGGCTCTGCTTGCCTTAGTCCTTCCCAAAATCTTATGTCCTATGCCGTCTTCTTTGACGACCTAGAACAGGACCTTTTCTAGCAGTTTCTCTGGGGGAGTCCATGTTCAGGGGTAGAATACCTCCGTGGTTGCACTCAGTGTGTCTTGACGGAGCGCCACAGGTCACCTCTGCTTCTGCCACCCAGCAAGAATCCCTAAGGAGGCAGCCTGCCCATGGACTACAGCGAGCTGCTGAGGCAAAGAGGATGCCCCAGAGGAGACTCAAGCCTTTTCTCAATAACATCGTGGTAGGGATTTTTTGGTGTTTGTAGGTATGACATAAATTATCTCAATGATAAATTCCTCAATTATGTGATGTGATGTGTGTGTGTGTGTGTGTGTGTGTGTGTGTGTGTGTGTGTGTGTGAAGGGAACCAAGTCTTCTTGAGACACAGGAAATGATACAGATACAGATAGGGTTCTCATGACAGGGACCGAGGCAGGGAGGATGGACTAGAGGTGGTTACTGGATGGTCACTCATGTGTCAGTGCATCAGCCTGAGACATCTGGTCAGGAACCTTCCTAGCTGTACAGATTTAGATTTAGTTGATTAACCTATTGGCCCTCAAGTCTACTAGGATGTGTGGCTTAGTTCCATGATCTCCCATCCTGTCTCCTGTCCTTCCTTTAGAGCAGAGGATGCTCTTCACTTTAACTTGTCATAAGGGAAGCCGTACTCTACAAACAGATCATGGAAACAGCTATGACAGCAGGCAGAGCCATCCAATGAAGGGTCCTGTTGCTCCCTAAGGAGCGTCACAGACTTAGAATATTGCTAGAGAAGGTGATACTTGAGTTCTCCTGCCCTACTTCGAGCATCTGCTATTCAGTGGCCTCCCTTGGACCAATTCGTGTTCAAGGTTTTGTTTTAATAGTCATAGAATGCGCTGTTATGGGAAGAGAACATCATAACCTAAGGAGTCACAGCGGCTCGATTTCACTTTGTCCCAACACTGTTTTCTGGAGCAGTCATTTGCCCCGTCTCTGTGTCATTTTCCAGGCGGTGAGATATGCAGGTGCCCAAACTGCCAGGTTGTAGGCCACGTGTGTTCTCTGTCCATGCTCTCAGAGAATAACTTCCTGGGGGAAGACAGTCCATCTTGTGCTCCCTCCCTCCCTCTTTGTGGTGGTCAGCTTCCCACCTGCTCAGAGAAAATGCTCAGACAGTATTGGATGAGGACGTGGTACAGACGTCAATTTGAACGGTCTGAGAAGTGTGTGCTCTCCTGCCCCATTTCTCGTACACTTACCCATATAGTAGGTTGCCTGTGAGAGTAGACAGGCCCATTGGATCCCACCAGACACAGATAAGCATCTTAATTACTCTAGAGAGCACGGGAAAGCAAAACCACAGTTTTCCTTTGCCTATCCTTAGAGCCCTGATTGATCTAAACTCTTGCCCTCTTTCCCTGGATTCTTCTGTTTTCCTTCTACTCGTTTTTCCATGGAAAACCCGGCATTTGTCCTCATTAGAATCAGAGCAAAATCACGTGGACAGATGAAATCCAAGGAAAGGCTCCCATGGCCAGCATGGAGAGGGTGAGCATTTTTACAAGGATCAGGCCTGTCAGAAGTCATCATGATGCTATGATGTCTCTTTGATGCTCTTGCCTATGAGGAAGAAGGGAGCAAAGGTTAGGAAAAATTAATTTGCATTCTGCTATGGGGCATCCTTTCAAACACAGTTAGTTTCACACAGTATTCATCAGATCTTGCATTTGCAAAAAGATAAAGTGGACTATTAGTCCATAAGGTCTCTTCTGCCTTTCAAACCACGTGGGGTGTTTTAGCAGGAGGGGAAAAAAGCTGAATTGCACCCTGTCCTATAAATTATATAATTGGAAAGCAATAAATTTAAAGACCTAAATGGAATAGAATAAAGAAGGAGTCAAACAATGACTTCTCTAATTAATAACCATTTATGTCTCCCAGCAGGTAAAATGCTAGAACAAATGTGATCACTTTTTATTTTAAAGCATTTCCACTTTGTAAGGAGAATTATTTATTTATTTTGGGGGAAATGAGAGTTATACATGGTGTTTAATCAAACTGGAGCAATTCAGTACTAAAAGAACCACCACACTAAAAATCTCAGCAGTGCTGTGAAGAGTTAATTCATCATGTAGTTAAAAAACCCGATCTTGCTACAGAACTTGCTTCGTGACTTGTTTCTCAGCAGCCAAAAATTAAGCATCAAGACAATAGCAGCATCCATCCCTGTAAGTATAATATACGTACAAAACATGCAGCATACATAGTATCCCCAAACTATTGGGCTAGAGAGACGGCTCACTAGGAAAAGCGGTTGCTGTGCAAATTGAAGGAGCTGAATTTGGATTCCCAGCACTCACATAAAAATCAGGCATGATGGCACATATCTGTAATCAGTCTGTCTGAAATGATAAGGCCCAGGCTCAGTGACAGACCCTGTCTCAAAAAAAAAAAAAAACCACTAAAGTAGAGAAGTGAATAAGGAAAACATCAAGACTGTCAGCTTCTGGTCTCTACAAGTTCCTGCACAGTCAAGAGCGCACGCACGCACGCACGCACGCACGTGCACACACACATATGTGCACACACACACACACACATACTACACACACATACTTGTTGCCA